>NC_056444.1:2000795-2098295 GCF_018296145.1 Oncorhynchus tshawytscha
TATTACAAACAACGTGACATATCCCATTGTAACATTGTATTTATAGATTTAAACATCGTTAAACATGAATTATTCTAATTTCTCCTGTCTGCAAAGGTTGTTAGGTTGTTACATCTAGGTAGTTATTCTAAAGGTGATATTGAAGTTCACATTAAGTGGCTTCAAGTATATTTATAGAATATATATATAGTATATATTCTATGTAGGTCTTGATAAACTACACTGAACAAACCCTTCAAAGACTGAGTTACATCGAATCAGTTTAAATAAATACATTTTTCACATGACTGGGTGTACAGATAGGCATCGGTTGGTCCCAGATGCCTTAACAAGTAAAACCAGTCAGTGGATCAGAACCAGTCAGTATCTGGTGTGACCACCATTTACCTCATGCAGCGTGACACATCTCCTTCACATAGAGTTGATCGGCTGTTGATTGTGGCCTGAGGAATGTTGTCCCACTCCTCTTCAATGGCATGGAAGAACTGGGACCTTTTCAGCTTCCAGGAATTGTGTTGAAGCCGAATGTGGAGATCATGGGCTGGTTACACTTGGTCTACGGTTGTGAGCCCAGTTGGACTCCAAATGCTCTAGTGGTCTAGGCCCTGCATCACAGTGCTGTGCCACCAGAGACTCTGGGTTCGAGCCCAGGCTCTGGTGCAGCTGGCCATGACTTGGAGGTCTATGGGGCAACACACAATTGGCCTAGAGTCGTCCGGGTTAGGGAGGGCAAACCAGACAGCATAATTTAAAGATATATATACAAGGGCTACTCCAACACTCAGACCTCATTTACAAATTAAGCATTTGTGTTAACTGAGTCCTCCAGATCAGAGACAGTAGGGATGACCAGGGATGTTCTCTGTTTAGTGAGTCCTCCAGATCAGAGGCAGTAGGGAGGACCAGGGATGTTCTCTGTTTAGGGAGTCCACCAGATCAGAGGCAGTAGGGATGACCAGGGATGTTCTCTGTTTAGTGAGTCAGAGGCAGTAGGGAGGACCAGGGATGTTCTCTGTTTAGTGAGTCCTCCAGATCAGAGGCAGTAGGGATGACCAGGGATGTTCTCTGTTTAGTGAGTCCACCAGATCAGAAACAGTAGGGAGGACCAGGGATGTTCTCTGTTTAGGGAGTCCTCCAGATCAGAGGCAGTAGGGAGGACCAGGGATGTTCTCTGTTTAGTGAGTCCTCCAGATCAGAGGCAGTAGGGATGACCAGGGATGTTCTCTGTTTAGTGAGTCCTCCAGATCAGAGGCAGTAGGGATGACCAGGGATGTCCTCTGTTTAGTGAGTCAGTCAGATCAGAGGCAGTAGGGATGACCAGGGATGTTCTCTGTTTAGTGAGTCCTCCATATGTGAGGCAGTAGGGATGACCAGGTATGTTCTCTGTTTAGTGAGTCCTCCAGATCAGAGGCAGTAGGGATGACCAGGGATGTTCTCTGTTTAGTGAGTCAGTCAGATCAGAGGCAGTAGGGATGACCAGGGTGGTTCTCTGTTTAGTGAGTCAGTCAGATCAGAGGCAGTAGGGATGACCAGGGATGTTCTCTGTTTAGTGAGTCATCCAGATCAGAGGCAGTAGGGATGACCAGGGATGTTCTCTGTTTAGTGAGTCCTCCAGATCAGAGGCAGTAGGGATGACCAGGGATGTTCTCTGTTTAATGAGTCCTCCAGATCAGAGGCAGTAGGGATGACCAGGGATGTTCTCTGTTTAGTGAGTCCTCCAGATCAGAGGCAGTAGGGAGGACCAGGGATGTTCTCTGTTTAGGGAGTCCACCAGATCAGAGGCAGTAGGGATGACCAGGGATGTTCTCTGTTTAGTGAGTCAGAGGCAGTAGGGATGACCAGGGATGTTCTCTGTTTAGTGAGTCCTCCAGACCAGAGGCAGTAGGGATGACCAGGGATGTTCTCTGTTTAGTGAGTCCACCAGATCAGAGGCAGTAGGGATGACCAGGGATGTTCTCTGTTTAGTGAGTCCGCCAGATCAGAGGCAGTAGGGATGACCAGGGATGTTCTCTGTTTAGTGAGTCCTCCAGATCAGAGGCAGTAGGGATGACCAGGGATGTTCTCTGTTTAGTGAGTCCTCCAGATCAGAGGCAGTAGGGATGACCAGGGATGTTCTCTGTTTAGTGAGTCAGCCAGATCAGAGGCAGTAGGGATGACCAGGGATGTTCTCTGTTTAGTGAGTCCTCCAGATCAGAGGCAGTAGGGATGACCAGGGATGTTCTCTGTTTAGTGAGTCCTCCAGATCAGAGGCAGTAGGGATGACCAGGGATGTTCTCTGTTTAGTGAGTCCTCCAGATCAGAGGCAGTAGGGATGACCAGGGATGTTCTCTGTTTAGTGAGTCAGTCAGATCAGAGGCAGTAGGGATGACCAGGGATGTTCTCTGTTTAGTGAGTCCTCCATATGTGAGGCAGTAGGGATGACCAGGTATGTTCTCTGTTTAGTGAGTCCTCCAGATTAGAGGCAGTAGGGATGACCAGGGATGTTCTCTGTTTAGTGAGTCCTCCAGACCAGAGGCAGTAGGGATGACCAGGGATGTTCTCTGTTTAGTGAGTCCTCCAGATCAGAGGCAGTAGGGATGACCAGGGATGTTCTCTGTTTAGTGAGTCCTCCAGATCAGAGGCAGTAGGGATGACCAGGGATGTTCTCTGTTTAGTGAGTCCTCCAGATAAGAAACAGTAGGGATGACCAGGGATGTTCTCTGTTTAGTGAGTCCTCCAGATCAGAGGCAGTAGAGATGACCAGGGATGTTCTCTGTTTAGTGAGTCCTCCAGATCAGAGGCAGTAGGGATGACCAGGGATGTTCTCTGTTTAGTGAGTCCTCCAGATCAGAGGCAGTAGGGATGACCAGGGATGTTCTCTGTTTAGTGAGTCCTCCAGATCAGAGGCAGTAGGGATGACCAGGGATGTTCTCTGTTTAGTGAGTCCACCAGATCAGAGGCAGTAGGGATGACCAGGGATGTTCTCTGTTTAGTGAGTCCTCCAGATCAGAGGCAGTAGGGATGACCAGGGATGTTCTCTGTTTAGTGAGTCCTCCAGATCAGAGGCAGTAGGGATGACCAGGGATGTTCTCTGTTTAGTGAGTCATCCAGATCAGAGGCAGTAGGGATGACCAGGGATGTTCTCTGTTTAATGAGTCCTCCAGATCAGAGGCAGTAGGGATGACCAGGGATGTTCTCTGTTTAGTGAGTCCTCCAGATCAGAGGCAGTAGGGATGACCAGGGATGTTCTCTGTTTAGTGAGTCAGTCAGATCAGAGGCAGTAGGGATGACCAGGGATGTTCTCTGTTTAGTGAGTCCTCCATATGTGAGGCAGTAGGGATGACCAGGTATGTTCTCTGTTTAGTGAGTCCTCCAGATCAGAGGCAGCAGGGATGACCAGGGATGTTCTCTGTTTAGTGAGTCCACCAGATCAGAGGCAGTAGGGATGACCAGGGATGTTCTCTGTTTAGTGAGTCCTCCAGATCAGAGGCAGTAGGGATGACCAGGGATGTTCTCTGTTTAGTGAGTCCTCCAGATCAGAGGCAGTAGGGATGACCAGGGATGTTCTCTGTTTAGTGAGTCATCCAGATCAGAGGCAGTAGGGATGACCAGGGATGTTCTCTGTTTAATGAGTCCTCCAGATCAGAGGCAGTAGGGATGACCAGGGATGTTCTCTGTTTAGTGAGTCCTCCAGATCAGAGGCAGTAGGGATGACCAGGGATGTTCTCTGTTTAGTGAGTCAGTCAGATCAGAGGCAGTAGGGATGACCAGGGATGTTCTCTGTTTAGTGAGTCCTCCATATGTGAGGCAGTAGGGATGACCAGGTATGTTCTCTGTTTAGTGAGTCCTCCAGATCAGAGGCAGCAGGGATGACCAGGGATGTTCTCTGTTTAGTGAGTCCACCAGATCAGAGGCAGTAGGGATGACCAGGGATGTTCTCTGTTTAGTGAGTCCTCCAGATCAGAGGCAGTAGGGATGACCAGGGATGTTCTCTGTTTAGTGAGTCCTCCAGATCAGAGGCAGTAGGGATGACCAGGGATGTTCTCTGTTTAGTGAGTCATCCAGATCAGAGGCAGTAGGGATGACCAGGGATGTTCTCTGTTTAATGAGTCCTCCAGATCAGAGGCAGTAGGGATGACCAGGGATGTTCTCTGTTTAGTGAGTCCTCCAGATCAGAGGCAGTAGGGATGACCAGGGATGTTCTCTGTTTAGTGAGTCAGTCAGATCAGAGGCAGTAGGGATGACCAGGGATGTTCTCTGTTTAGTGAGTCCTCCATATGTGAGGCAGTAGGGATGACCAGGGTATGTTCTCTGTTTAGTGAGTCCTCCAGATCAGAGGCAGCAGGGATGACCAGGGATGTTCTCTGTTTAGTGAGTCAGTCAGATCAGAGGCAGTAGGGATGACCAGGGATGTTCTCTGTTTAGTGAGTCCTCCATATGTGAGGCAGTAGGGATGACCAGGTATGTTCTCTGTTTAGTGAGTCCTCCATATGTGAGGCAGTAGGGATGACCAGGGATGTTCTCTGTTTAGTGAGTCCTCCAGATCTGCCTCTGATGACCAGGGATGTTCACCTCATAAGTGAATGAATTTCACAAATTTCCTGTCCTGCTAAGAATTAAAAACGTAACGAGCAGGAAAAATGTATGGAGTAAAAAGTACATAGTTTTCTTAAGGAATGTAGTGAAGTAAAAGTAAAAGTTGTCAAAAATATAAATAGTAAATTAAAGTACCGAAACCCGAAAAAGGACTTAAATGTAACGGCTCTCTTCTATCTCCTCCTCTGACGAAGAGGTAGAACAAGGATCGGACCAAAATGCAGCGTGATGATGATTCATGATATATTTTAATGAAGGAAAACCTATACATACGGAAACTACAAAACTAGCGAAATGAAATAATGAAAACCGAAACAGCCTATCTGGTGAAATACAAAACACTAAGACAGGAACAATCACCCACAAAATACACAGTGAAACCCAGGCTACCTAAATATGGTTCCCAATCAGAGACAACGAGAATCACCTGACTCTGATTGAGAACCGCCTCAGGCAGCCAAGCCTATGCTAGACACACCCCTAATCAGCCACAATCCCAATGCCTACAAAAAACCCAATACGACAACACAATAAACCCATGTCACACCCTGGCCTGAACAAATAATTAAAGAAAACACAAAATACTAAGACCAAGGCGTGACATTAAGTAGTACTTTAAAGTATTTTTACCGAAGTACTTTACAGCACTGCCGGCAGTAAGCATGCCAAATGCATTCCCTCACAATTTGAGAACTCTGTGGTATTGTGTTGTGTCACAAAACTTCACATTTTAGAGTGGCCTTTTATTGTCCCTAGCACAAGTTAATGATCATGCTGTTTAAGTAGCTTCTTGATGGCCACACTTGTCAGGTGGATGAATTATCTCGGCAAAGGAGAAATGCTCACTAACAGGGATGTAAACAAATTTGTACACAAAATTTGAGATAAATAAACTATTTTTTTTTGTGTGTCTGGTACATTTCTGGGATCTTCTATTTCAGTTGATGAAACATGGGACCAACTCTTTACATGTTGCGTTTATATAGTTTTTGTTCAGTGTACACGAACACGACCAGTAGGTAATGACAGGAGGTGCTCCTTGTTATAGTTGTTGTTACCAAATGTATTTATCAACCCTCGTATGTTGATTTGATGGTAGTTACAAGTAGCAAAGGTCACATTTTGGTTTAAGTTATTAACATGGTATTTCACAGCTGATATAAAAAAGGTAATAATATCATTAATTACACGTGGAATAACCTTCAGCAAGAGGATGTGTAATTACTAATTGTTCCAATGACCATAACATAGGAAAACTATAGCAAAACCTCCTATACCTACTATACCTACTATACCTACTATACCTACTATACCTGCTATACCTACTATACCTACTATACCTACTATACCTACTATACCTGCTATACCTACTATACCTACTATACCTGCTATACCTACTATACCTACTATACCTACTATACATACTATAACTATACCTACTATACCTACTATACCTACTATACCTACTATACCTACTATACCTACTATACCTACTAAACCTACTATACCTACTATACATACTATACCTACTATACCTACTAAACCTACTATACCTACTATACATACTATACCTACTATACCTACTATACCTGCAATACCTACTATAACTATACCTACTATACCTACTATACCTACTATACCTACTATACCTGCTATACCTACTATACCTACTATACCTGCTATACCTACTATAACTATACCTACTTTACCTACTATACCTACTATACCTACTATAACTATACCTACTATACCTACTATACCTACTATACCTGCTATACCTACTATAACTATACCTACTTTACCTACTATACCTACTATACCTACTATAACTATACCTACTATACCTACTATACCTACTATACCTACTATACCTGCAATACCTACTATAACTATACCTACTATACCTACTATACCTACTATACCTGCTATACCTACTATACCTACTATACCTACTATACCTACTATACCTGCTATACCTACTATACCTACTATACCTGCTATACCTACTATAACTATACCTACTTTACCTACTATACCTACTATACCTACTATACCTACTATACCTGCCATACCTACTATACCTGCTATACCTACTATACCTACTATACGTACTATACCTACTATACCTGCCATACCTACTATACCTGCTATACCTACTATACCTACTATACCTACTATACCTACTATACCTACTATACCTACTATACCTGCCATACCTACTATACCTGCTATACCTACTATACCTACTATACGTACTATAACTATACCTACTATACCTCCTATACCTCGTATACCTACTATACCTACTATACCTACTATACCTACTATACCTGCTATACCTACTATACCTACTATACCTGCTATACCTACTATACCTACTATACGTACTATACCTACTATACCTACTATACCTGCTATACCTACTATACCTACTATACCTACTTTACCTACTATACCTACTATACCTACTATACCTACTATACCTGCTATACCTACTATACCTACTATACCTACTATACGTACTATACCTACTTTACCTACTATACCTACTATACCTACTATACCTGCTATACCTACTATACCTACTATACGTACTATACCTGCTATACCTACTATACCTGCTATACCTACTATACCTGCTATACCTACTATACCTACTATAACTATACCTACTATACCTACTATACCTACTGTAGCTACTATACCTGCTATACCTACTATAACTATACCTACTATAACTACTATACCTACTATACCTGCTATACCTACTATACCTGCTATACCTACTATACCTACTATACCTACTATAACTATACCTACTATACCTACTATACCTACTGTAGCTACTATACCTGCTATACCTACTATAACTATACCTACTATAACTACTATACCTACTATACGTACTATAACTATACCTACTATACCTACTATACCTGCTATACCTACTATACGTACTATAACTACACCTACTATACCTCCTATACCTCGTATACCTACTATACCTACTGTAGCTACTATACCTGCTATACCTACTATAACTATACCTACTATAACTACTATACCTACTATACGTACTATAACTATACCTACTATACCTACTATACCTGCTATACCTACTATACGTACTATAACTACACCTACTATACCTCCTATACCTCGTATACCTACTATACCTGCTATACCTGCTATACCTACTATACCTACTATACGTACTATACCTGCTATACCTACTATACCTGCTATACCTACTATACCTGCTATACCTACTATACCTACTATACCTACTATAACTATACCTACTATACCTACTATACCTACTGTAGCTACTATACCTGCTATACCTACTATAACTATACCTACTATAACTACTATACCTACTATACCTGCTATACCTGCTATACCTACTATACCTACTATACCTACTATAACTATACCTACTATACCTACTATACCTACTGTAGCTACTATACCTGCTATACCTACTATAACTATACCTACTATAACTACTATACCTACTATACGTACTATAACTATACCTACTATACCTACTATACCTGCTATACCTACTATACGTACTATAACTACACCTACTATACCTCCTATACCTCGTATACCTACTATACCTGCTATACCTACTATACCTGCTATACCTACTATACCTCCTATACCTACTATACCTACTATAACTATACCTACTATACCTACTATACCTACTGTAGCTACTATACCTGCTATACCTACTATAACTATACCTACTATACCTACTATACCTGCTATACCTACTATACCTCCTATACCTACTAAACCTACTATACCTACTATACCTACTATACCTACTATACCTACTAAACCTACTATACCTACTATACATACTATACCTACTATACCTACTATACCTGCAATACCTACTATAACTATACCTACTATACCTACTATACCTACTATACCTACTATACCTGCTATACCTACTATACCTACTATACCTGCTATACCTACTATAACTATACCTACTTTACCTACTATACCTACTATACCTACTATAACTATACCTACTATACCTACTATACCTACTATACCTGCTATACCTACTATAACTATACCTACTTTACCTACTATACCTACTATACCTACTATAACTATACCTACTATACCTACTATACCTACTATACCTACTATACCTGCAATACCTACTATAACTATACCTACTATACCTACTATACCTACTATACCTGCTATACCTACTATACCTACTATACCTACTATACCTACTATACCTGCTATACCTACTATACCTACTATACCTGCTATACCTACTATAACTATACCTACTTTACCTACTTTACCTACTATACCTACTATACCTACTATACCTACTATACCTGCCATACCTACTATACCTGCTATACCTACTATACCTACTATACGTACTATACCTACTATACCTGCCATACCTACTATACCTGCTATACCTACTATACCTACTATACCTACTATACCTACTATACCTACTATACCTACTATACCTGCCATACCTACTATACCTGCTATACCTACTATACCTACTATACGTACTATAACTATACCTACTATACCTCCTATACCTCGTATACCTACTATACCTACTATACCTACTATACCTACTATACCTGCTATACCTACTATACCTACTATACCTGCTATACCTACTATACCTACTATACGTACTATACCTACTATACCTACTATACCTGCTATACCTACTATACGTACTATACCTACTTTACCTACTATACCTACTATACCTACTATACCTACTATACCTGCTATACCTACTATACCTACTATACCTACTATACGTACTATACCTACTTTACCTACTATACCTACTATACCTACTATACCTGCTATACCTACTATACCTACTATACGTACTATACCTGCTATACCTACTATACCTGCTATACCTACTATACCTGCTATACCTACTATACCTACTATAACTATACCTACTATACCTACTATACCTACTGTAGCTACTATACCTGCTATACCTACTATAACTATACCTACTATAACTACTATACCTACTATACCTGCTATACCTACTATACCTGCTATACCTACTATACCTACTATACCTACTATAACTATACCTACTATACCTACTATACCTACTGTAGCTACTATACCTGCTATACCTACTATAACTATACCTACTATAACTACTATACCTACTATACGTACTATAACTATACCTACTATACCTACTATACCTGCTATACCTACTATACCTACTATACGTACTATACCTACTATACCTACTATACCTACTATACCTACTATACGTACTATACCTACTTTACCTACTATACCTACTATACCTACTATACCTGCTATACCTACTATACCTACTATACGTACTATACCTGCTATACCTACTATACCTGCTATACCTACTATACCTGCTATACCTACTATACCTACTATACCTACTATAACTATACCTACTATACCTACTATACCTACTGTAGCTACTATACCTGCTATACCTACTATAACTATACCTACTATAACTACTATACCTACTATACCTGCTATACCTACTATACCTACTATACGTACTATACCTGTTATACCTACTATACCTGCTATACCTACTATACCTACTGTAGCTACTATACCTGCTATACCTACTATACCTACTATACCTACTATACGTACTATACCTACTTTACCTACTATACCTACTATACCTACTATACCTGCTATACCTACTATACCTACTATACGTACTATACCTGCTATACCTACTATACCTGCTATACCTACTATACCTGCTATACCTACTATACCTACTATACCTACTATAACTATACCTACTATACCTACTATACCTACTGTAGCTACTATACCTGCTATACCTACTATAACTATACCTACTATAACTACTATACCTACTATACCTGCTATACCTGCTATACCTACTATACCTACTATACCTACTATAACTATACCTACTATACCTACTATACCTACTGTAGCTACTATACCTGCTATACCTACTATAACTATACCTACTATAACTACTATACCTACTATACGTACTATAACTATACCTACTATACCTACTATACCTGCTATACCTACTATACCTACTATACGTACTATAACTACACCTACTATACCTCCTATACCTCGTATACCTACTATACCTGCTATACCTACTATACCTGCTATACCTACTATACCTCCTATACCTACTATACCTACTATAACTATACCTACTATACCTACTATACCTACTGTAGCTACTATACCTGCTATACCTACTATAACTATACCTACTATACCTACTATACCTGCTATACCTACTATACCTCCTATACCTACTAAACCTACTATACCTACTATACCTACTATACCTACTATACCTACTAAACCTACTATACCTACTATACATACTATACCTACTATACCTACTATACCTGCAATACCTACTATAACTATACCTACTATACCTACTATACCTACTATACCTACTATACCTGCTATACCTACTATACCTACTATACCTGCTATACCTACTATAACTATACCTACTTTACCTACTATACCTACTATACCTACTATAACTATACCTACTATACCTACTATACCTACTATACCTGCTATACCTACTATAACTATACCTACTTTACCTACTATACCTACTATACCTACTATAACTATACCTACTATACCTACTATACCTACTATACCTACTATACCTGCAATACCTACTATAACTATACCTACTATACCTACTATACCTACTATACCTGCTATACCTACTATACCTACTATACCTACTATACCTACTATACCTGCTATACCTACTATACCTACTATACCTGCTATACCTACTATAACTATACCTACTTTACCTACTTTACCTACTATACCTACTATACCTACTATACCTACTATACCTGCCATACCTACTATACCTACTATACCTGCTATACCTACTATAACTATACCTACTTTACCTACTATACCTACTATACCTACTATAACTATACCTACTATACCTACTATACCTACTATACCTACTATACCTGCAATACCTACTATAACTATACCTACTATACCTACTATACCTACTATACCTGCTATACCTACTATACCTACTATACCTACTATACCTACTATACCTGCTATACCTACTATACCTACTATACCTGCTATACCTACTATAACTATACCTACTTTACCTACTTTACCTACTATACCTACTATACGTACTATAACTATACCTACTATACCTCCTATACCTCGTATACCTACTATACCTACTATACCTACTATACCTACTATACCTGCTATACCTACTATACCTACTATACCTGCTATACCTACTATAACTATACCTACTTTACCTACTATACCTACTATACCTACTATACCTGCTATACCTACTATACCTACTATACGTACTATAACTACACCTACTATACCTCCTATACCTCGTATACCTACTATACCTGCTATACCTACTATACCTGCTATACCTACTATACCTACTATACCTACTATAACTATACCTACTATACCTACTATACGTACTATACCTACTATACCTACTATACCTGCTATACCTACTATACCTACTATACCTACTATACCTACTATACCTACTATACCTACTATACCTACTATACCTGCTATACCTACTATACCTACTATACCTACTATACGTACTATACCTACTTTACCTACTATACCTACTATACCTACTATACCTGCTATACCTACTATACCTACTATACGTACTATACCTGCTATACCTACTATACCTGCTATACCTACTATACCTGCTATACCTACTATACCTACTATAACTATACCTACTATACCTACTATACCTACTGTAGCTACTATACCTGCTATACCTACTATAACTATACCTACTATAACTACTATACCTACTATACCTGCTATACCTACTATACCTGCTATACCTACTATACCTACTATACCTACTATAACTATACCTACTATACCTACTATACCTACTGTAGCTACTATACCTGCTATACCTACTATAACTATACCTACTATAACTACTATACCTACTATACGTACTATAACTATACCTACTATACCTACTATACCTGCTATACCTACTATACCTACTATACGTACTATACCTACTATACCTACTATACCTACTATACGTACTATACCTACTTTACCTACTATACCTACTATACCTACTATACCTGCTATACCTACTATACCTACTATACGTACTATACCTGCTATACCTACTATACCTGCTATACCTACTATACCTGCTATACCTACTATACCTACTATACCTACTATAACTATACCTACTATACCTACTATACCTACTGTAGCTACTATACCTGCTATACCTACTATAACTATACCTACTATAACTACTATACCTACTATACCTGCTATACCTGCTATACCTACTATACCTACTATACCTACTATAACTATACCTACTATACCTACTATACCTACTGTACCTACTATACCTGCTATACCTACTATAACTATACCTACTATAACTACTATACCTACTATACGTACTATAACTATACCTACTATACCTACTATACCTGCTATACCTACTATACCTACTATACGTACTATAACTACACCTACTATACCTCCTATACCTCGTATACCTACTATACCTGCTATACCTACTATACCTGCTATACCTACTATACCTCCTATACCTACTATACCTACTATAACTATACCTACTATACCTACTATACCTACTGTAGCTACTATACCTGCTATACCTACTATAACTATACCTACTATACCTACTATACCTACTATACCTGCTATACCTACTATACCTCCTATACCTACTATACCTACTATAACTATACCTCCTATACCTACTATACCTACTATACCTACTATACCTGCTATACCTACTATAACTATACCTACTATACCTACTATACCTGCTATACCTACTATAACTATACCTACTATACCTACCATACCTACTATACCTACTATACCTGCTATACCTACTATAACTATACCTACTATACCTACTATACCTACTATACCTGCTATACCTACTATAACTATACCTACTATACCTACTATACCTACTATACCTACTATACGTACTATAACTACACCTACTATACCTCCTATACCTCGTATACCTACTATACCTACTATACCTGCTATACCTACTATAACTATACCTACTATACCTCCTATACCTACTATACCTCCTATACCTACTATACCTACTATACCTACTATACCTACTATAACTATACCTACTATACCTGCTATACCTACTATACCTACTATAACTATACCTACTATAACTATACCTACTATACCTACTGTACCTGCTATACCTACTATACCTACTATACCTACTATACCTACTATACCTACTATAACTATACCTACCATACCTACTATAACTGCTATACCTACTATACCTACTATACCTCCTATACCTACGATACCTCCTATACCTCCTATACCTACTATACCTCCTATACCTACTATACCTACTATACCTCCTATACCTACTATAACTATACCTACTATACCTACTATACCTCCTATACCTACTATACCTACTATACCTGCTATACCTACTGTAACTATACCTACTATACCTACTATAACTGCTATACCTACTATACCTACTATAACTATACCTACTATAACTATACCTACTATACCTCCTATACCTACTATACCTACTATACCTCCTATACCTACTATACCTACTATACCTACTATACCTACTATACCTCCTATACCTCCTATACCTCCTATACCTACTATACCTACTATACCTCCTATACCTACTATACCTACTATAACTATACCTACTATACCTACTATACCTACTATACCTCCTATACCTACTATACCTACTATACCTACTATACCTACTATACCTCCTATACCTCCTATACCTACTATACCTACTATACCTCCTATACCTCCTATACCTACTATACCTACTATAACTATACCTACTATACCTACTATACCTACTATACCTCCTATACCTACTGTACCTACTATACCTACTATACCTACTATACCTCCTATACCTCCTATACCTCCTATACCTACTATACCTACTATACCTCCTATACCTACTATACCTACTATACCTCCTATACCTACTATACCTACTATACCTACTATACCTACTATACCTCCTATACCTCCTATACCTCCTATACCTACTATACCTACTATACCTCCTATACCTACTATACCTACTATAACTATACCTACTATACCTACTATACCTACTATACCTCCTATACCTACTATACCTACTATACCTACTATAACTATACCTACTATACCTACTATACCTACTATACCTCCTATACCTACTATACCTACTATAACTATACCTACTATACCTACTATACCTACTATACCTCCTATACCTACTGTACCTTAATAGAGTTTTTACTGTGTAATAACATTGAGTCCATTTTAGAGTTAATAAGAGTATGCATCTAAACACTTCTACATGAATTAATTAATTCTACCATTAATTCTACCATAAGTATTCTATAAACAAGATGGTCAAAAATCATATATTCCTAACACTCAATATCTACATCAAAGCTACAAACGTGATACATTCATTCGCAGTTTGTTCAGATTATTTTGTGACAAATATAAATCAACGCTAAATATGGTGTCATTTTGGAGTCACTTTTAACTATCATTTAAAATATAATGTGTTTCAAAAACACTTTCTACGTTAATGTGGTAAATGAAATGAATTGTGAACAAAGTTACAGAGGGTCAAAGTTCATAAGACATGTTAACCTTTCAACCAATAACAGGGGAGGTTGAGATGTGTAACTTTCTCTCACGTCGTTATTCACGATTCATTCGGGCTTATCCGTAATCATGGTAGCGTCCACATTAACGTAGAAAGTGTTTTTGAAAGACATTATAATCTAAATTATAGTTAATTAGTTAGTGTTAGGGATATGGGACCAAATACTTTTGACCACCTTGTTTACAGAATGTTTAGGGTTGTCTATCATTTTGACACCTACCTTTAGGAGAAACAAAATGATAAGTTGTTAAATAAAATATCTTTCTCTGAGACATTTTATTACTATATCATTCCCCTATTTTTCGAGCAATTTCGCTCTGTATTTCAATGATTTTCTTTTATACGGTCATTATTGGTCGTCTTTATCAAGGGTGTCAAACATTTTGAGCAAAGTTGTACAAAACACTGATTCGTTCAACCAATAACCTGATTTAATATCTCACTGAATATAACTAGCACATTGACCCAGTCAGAGACGTGTGTGTGTGTGTGTATGCGTGTATGTGTGTGTGTGTGTGTGTGTGTGTGTGTGTGTGTGTGTGTGTGTGTGTGCATATATTTGTGTGAGTGTGTGCATAGATTTGTGTGTGTGTGCATTCTGTGTGTGTGTGTGTGGGTGTGTGTACGTGTGTGTGTGTGTGTACGTGTGTACGTGTGTGTGTGTGCGTGTGTGTGTGTGTACGTGTGTGTGTGCACCTGTATGTGTGTGTGTGTGTGTGTGTACGTGTGTACGTGTGTGTGTGTGCGTGTGTGTGTGTGTACGTGTGTGTGTGCACCTGTATGTGTGTGTGTGTGTGTGTGTGTGTGTGTGTGTGTGTGTGTGTGTGTGTACGTGTGTGTGTGTGTGTTTGTGTGTGTATAAATAAGAAATGTAGTAACGTCCCTGACAGATACAATAGTCTAAGTGATGTCAAATTAGCCACCAGCCACAAGCTGCCATTACACACACACACACACACACACACACGTACACACACACACCACACACACACACACACTTCTCTTCCTCTCTCGTCATACTGCTGTTCCCATGGGAACTATTAGGAGTAGAGGGAGGAACAACATTAACAATCCAGAATTACAGACATGCCAACTTGTTCAATTATTTTTAACAAATCTGTGAGAAAGCAGAGCTCTATGTCAATTTGAATAAATAAATAGACACACAATTTCAGACTTCAATGTAATGGAATTTAATAAAATTAATGAATAATGTATGTGTTTTAATTTGAGGTCTCTAGGGACATTTTCCAGCATCGTAAAACTATGTTATAGATCAGTTGTTTGCTCTGCATATTCAACACAAATAAAGCCTGTCATCACTACCCTATGAAATAACATCAACATAAAGCCTGTCATCACTACCTAATGAAATAACATCAACATACTGTTTTTAAAATAATCTTGATGATAGTGCGTTTGAAATAAAGATTGACAGTTGAACAATCAATTCAAATCCCAGACCTTTCAAATGAAATTGTTTGTAAACAATCTGTTATTAATTGGATTTATAACATAAACACTGTAGGGTTGTGGAGATGTGCGGCTTATCCAGCAGGTATCAGACTGTCCCATCTGAGTAATGATCAAATCTTTAGATCGGACCAAATTAGTTACCTTTCCTACGTCGGAAAGGAAACAACCAAAGATCCTGACTTTCTTTAAAAAAAAAAAGATTTTGCTTTGGACACGTTCTCATGACTCTGAAGACACTATCCATATCTACACTATCCATATCTACACTATCCATATCTACACTATCTATATCCACACTATCTATATCCACACTATATATATCTACTTTATCTATATCCACACTATCTATATCTACACTATATATATCTACACTATCTATATCCACACTATCCATATCTACACTATCCATATCTACACTATCCATATCTACACTATCTATATCCACACTATCTATATCCACACTATATATATCTACTTTATCTATATCCACACTATCTATATCTACACTATCTATATCTACACTATCTATATCCACACTAATTATATCCACACTATCTATATCTACACTATCTATATCTACACTATCTATATCCACACTATCTATATCCACACTATCCATATCTACACTATCCATATCTACACTATCTATATCCACACTATCTATATCTACACTATCCATATCTACACTATCTATATCCACACTATCTATATCTACACTATCCATATCTACACTATCCATATCTACACTATCCATATCTACACTATCTATATCTACACTATCAATATC
Source organism: Oncorhynchus tshawytscha (assembly GCF_018296145.1). NCBI lineage: Eukaryota > Metazoa > Chordata > Actinopteri > Salmoniformes > Salmonidae > Oncorhynchus > Oncorhynchus tshawytscha. The sequence continues at coordinate 2,018,504 of NC_056444.1, forward strand.
TACACTATCTATATCTACACTATCTATATCCACACTATATATATCTACACTATATATATCTATACTATCTAAACATACACTATCTATATCTACACTATCTATATCTACACTATCCATATCTACACTATCTATATCTACACTATCTATATCTATACTATCTATATCTACACTATCTATATCTTCACTGTCTATATCTACACTACCCAATCTACACTATCTATATCTACACTATCCATATCTACACTATCTATATCTACACTATCTATATCTACACTATCTATATCTACACTATCTATATCTACACTACCCAATCTACACTATCTATATCTACACTATCTATATCTACACTATCTATATCTACACTACCCAATCTACACTATCTATATCTACACTATCCATATCTACACTATCCATATCTACACTATCTATATCTACACTATCAATATCTACACTATCTATATCTACACTATCTATATCTACACTATCCATATCTACAGTATCTATATCTACACTATCTATATCTACACTATCCATATCTACAGTATCTATATCTACACTATCTATATCTACACTATCTATATCTACACTATCCATATCTACACTATCTATATCTACACTATCCATATCTACAGTATCTATATCTACACTATCTATATCTACACTACCCAATCTACACTATCTATATCTACACTATCCATATCTACACTATCTATATCTACACTATCTATATCTACACTACCCAATCTACACTATCTATATCTACACTATCTATATCTACACTATCAATATCTACACTATATATATATCTACACTATCTATATCTACACTATCTATATCTACACTACCCAATCTACACAAATCTATATCTACACTATCCATATCTACACTATCTATCTATAGCTACACTATCTATATCTACACTATCTATATCTACACTATCTATATCTACACTATCTATATCTACATGGCATTCAGAAAGTATTCACACCCCTTGACCTTTTCCACGTTTTGTTGTGTTACAACCTGAATTCAATGTGTTGTTTTCATTCATCTACTCACAATACACCACAGTGACAAAATGTAAAACATGTTTTTAGAAAATGCACATTTTTTTAAACTGAAATAAAGAAAAGTCTAATTTACATGAGCTTTCACACCCCTAAACATGGATTAGAGCTGTGAATGTTTTCTGGGTAAGTCTCTAACAGTTTTTTCCACACCCAGATTGTACAACATTTCCCCATTATAGTTTTCCCAAACTGTGTGACCAGTTTAACACACTGACACACCCACAACCACACACACACCAACCCACACACACACCCACAAACACCCACACACACACACTAACACACAGACACATACACCCTAACACACACCCACACACACACCACACAAACACAAATACCCACACACACACACTAACCCACACACACACCCTAACACACACAAACACAAACACCCACACACAGACACTAACACACAGACACACCCACAACCACACACACACCAACCCACACCCACACAAACGTACGCACACACGCACACTAACACACAGACACACCCACAACCACAAACACACCACACCACACAAACAGAAACACCCACGCAGTCACACCAACCCTGGGATTAGTAACTGTGATGCAGTCTGGTCACTAGAAATATGAAAATGTCCTGAGAACGTATATTACATCCTCACAACGTCCTGAGAACGTATATTACTTCCTCACAACGTCCTGAGAACGTATATTACTTCCTCACAACATCCTGAGAACGTATATTACTTCCTCACAACGTCCTGAGAACGTATATTACTTCCTCACAACGTCCTGAGAACGTATATTACTTCCTCACAACATCCTGAGAACGTATATTACTTCCTCACAACGTCCTGAGAACGTATATTACTTCCTCACAACATCCTGAGAACGTATATTACTTCTTCACAACGTCCTGAGAACGTATATTACTTCCTCACAACATCCTGAGAACATATATTACTTCCTCACAACATCCTGAGAACGTATATTACTTCCTCACAACGTCCTGAGAACATATATTACTTCCTCACAACATCCTGAGAACGTATATTACTTCCTCACAACATCCTGAGAACATATATTACTTCCTCACAACGTCCTGAGAACGTATATTACTTCTTCACAACATCCTGAGAACGTATATTACTTCCTCACAACGTCCTGAGAACGTATATTACTTCTTCACAACGTCCTGAGAACGTATATTACTTCCTCACAACGTCCTGAGAACGTATATTACTTCCTCACAACGTCCTGAGAACGTATATTACTTCCTCACAAAAAGAAAACTGATCGTTCAGCACCAACTGGAGCCAGAAGACGCTGATCAGACCATTACAGCAGTTCAGAATGCTCTTGCAAACTTTGAGAATACTATGAATGCTAATAATACCTAGCATGTTGTTTTAAATTATTTTGTTTTAAGATTTCCTCTAACCACAGCCTTAACCTTAATCACCTGGAATTCATTAAAATGTTAACCTTTGGAGTGGTTTCTGTTTTAACCATGTAACCATGGGGAATTAAGCCTGTAACCATGGGGAATTAAGCCTGTAACCATGGGGAATTAAGCCTGTAACCATGGGGGAATTAAGCCTGTAACCATGGGAAATTAAGCCTGTAACCATGGGGAATTAAGCCTGTAACAATGGGGAATTAAGCCTGTAACCATGGGGAATTAAGCCTGTAACCATGGGGAATTAAGCCTGTAACCATGGGGAATTAAGCCTGTAACCATGAGGAATTAAGCCTGTAATGAGGAGGAATTAAAGCCTTAAAAAAGTTAGTTCATAATATGTCGAAGTTGGAAACTAAGAGATGTTGTTGGGGGATGTGCTTGGAAAAAATGTAAAGTAACATTTGTGTTTAAGAGTCACGTTCCCTCTCTGTAAAATACCCAATACTCTCTATTCCTGCGCTCTCTCTCTATTCCTGCTCTCTCTCTATTCCCTCTCTCTCTCTCTCTCTCTCTCTCTCTCTCTCTCTCTATTCCTGCTCTCCCTCTATTCCTGCGCTCTCTCTATTCCTGCTCTCTCTCTATTCCTGCTCTCTCTCTCTCTCTCTCTCTCTATATATATATATATATATATTCCTGCTCTCTCTCTCTCTCTCTCTCTCTCTCTCTCTCTCTGTCTCTCCCCTCCTGCTCTGTTTCTCTCTCTGATGTTTGTAGACCCAGAACCTTTTCCCACCAACTGACCGAGGATTAATTCAGTAGCAGGATAGGTGGCAATTAGATTTAGAAAATGTAATGCTCAAATGAAAAATGTATTTGGTACATTACCCAACATTGTAAGGGAAAAGGTTGGGAACCCCTGGGGAAGACTAACAGTGAAATGCTGACAGGTCAATTTTCAAAAATGCAGAGTTCAGATCAAAAAATATATATTAAGTAAAATAGGTAGTAGTTACAGTATTTATAGGTAGTAGATACAGTATGTATCTATAGGTAGTAGTTACAGTATGTATGTATAGGTAGTAGTTACAGTATGTATGTATAGGTAGTAGTTACAGTATGTATCAATAGGTAGTAGATACAGTATGTATGTATAGGTAGTAGTTACAGTATGTATCTATAGGTAGTAGTTACAGTATGTATCTATAGGTAGTAGTTACAGTATGTATCTATAGGTAGTAGTTACAGTATGTATCTATAGGTAGTAGTTACAGTATGTATCTATAGGTAGTAGTTACAGTATGTATCTATAGGTAGTAGTTACAGTATGTATAGGTAGTAGTTACAGTATGTATCTATAGGTAGTAGTTACAGTATGTATAGGTAGTAGATACAGTATGTATCTATAGGTAGTAGTTACAGTATGTATCTATAGGTAGTAGTTACAGTATCTATAGGTAGTAGTTACAGTATGTATCTATAGGTAGTAGTTACAGTATGTATAGGTAGTAGTTACAGTATGTATCTATAGGTAGTAGTTACAGTATGTATAGGTAGTAGTTACAGTATGTATCTATAGGTAGTAGTTACAGTATCTATAGGTAGTAGTTACAGTATGTATCTATAGGTAGTAGATACAGTATGTATAGGTAGTAGTTACAGTATGTATCTATAGGTAGTAGTTACAGTATGTATCTATAGGTAGTAGTTACAGTATGTATCTATAGGTAGTAGTTACAGTATCTATAGGTAGTAGATACAGTATGTATAGGTAGTAGTTACATTATGTATCTATAGGTAGTAGTTACAGTATGTATCTATAGGTAGTAGTTACAGTATGTATCTATAGGTAGTAGTTACAGTATGTATCTATAGGTAGTAGTTACAGTATGTATAGGTAGTAGTTACAGTATCTATAGGTAGTAGATACAGTATGTATAGGTAGTAGTTACAGTATGTATCTATAGGTAGTAGATACAGTATGTATAGGTAGTAGATACAGTATGTATAGGTAGTAGATACAGTATGTATAGGTAGTAGATACAGTATGTATAGGTAGTAGATACAGTATCTATAGGTAGTAGTTCCAGTATGTATCTATAGGTAGTAGATACAGTATGTATAGGTAGTAGATACAGTATGTATAGGTAGTAGTTACAGTATGTATAGGTAGTAGATACAGTATCTATAGGTAGTAGATACAGTATGTATAGGTAGTAGTTACAGTATGTATCTATAGGTAGTAGTTACAGTATGTATCTATAGGTAGTAGTTACAGTATGTATAGGTAGTAGTTACAGTATGTATAGGTAGTAGTTACAGTATCTATAGGTAGTAGTTACAGTATGTATCTATAGGTAGTAGTTACAGTATCTATAGGTAGTAGTTACATTATGTATCTATAGGTAGTAGTTACAGTATCTATAGGTAGTAGTTACATTATGTATCTATAGGTAGTAGTTACAGTATGTATAGGTAGTAGTTACAGTATGTATAGGTAGTAGTTACAGTATGTATCTATAGGTAGTAGTTACAGTATGTATAGGTAGTAGATACAGTATGTATCTATAGGTAGTAGTTACAGTATGTATAGGTAGTAGTTACAGTATGTATCTATAGGTAGTAGTTACAGTATCTATAGGTAGTAGTTACAGTATGTATCTATAGGTAGTAGATACAGTATGTATAGGTAGTAGTTACAGTATGTATCTATAGGTAGTAGTTACAGTATGTATCTATAGGTAGTAGTTACAGTATGTATAGGTAGTAGTTACAGTATCTATAGGTAGTAGTTACATTATGTATAGGTAGTAGTTACAGTATGTATCTATAGGTAGTAGTTACAGTATGTATCTATAGGTAGTAGATACAGTATGTATCTATAGGTAGTAGTTACAGTATGTATCTATAGGTAGTAGTTACAGTATGTATAGGTAGTAGTTACAGTATCTATAGGTAGTAGATACAGTATGTATAGGTAGTAGTTACAGTATGTATGTATAGGTAGTAGTTACAGTATGTATGTATAGGTAGTAGTTACAGTATGTATCTATAGGTAGTAGTTACATTATGTATCTATAGGTAGTAGTTACAGTATCTATAGGTAGTAGTTACAGTATGTATCTATAGGTAGTAGTTACAGTATGTATAGGTAGTAGATACAGTATGTATCTATAGGTAGTAGTTACAGTATGTATCTATAGGTAGTAGTTACAGTATCTATAGGTAGTAGTTACAGTATGTATCTATAGGTAGTAGTTACAGTATGTATAGGTAGTAGTTACAGTATGTATCTATAGGTAGTAGTTACAGTATGTATAGGTAGTAGTTACAGTATGTATCTATAGGTAGTAGTTACAGTATCTATAGGTAGTAGTTACAGTATGTATCTATAGGTAGTAGATACAGTATGTATAGGTAGTAGTTACAGTATGTATCTATAGGTAGTAGTTACAGTATGTATCTATAGGTAGTAGTTACAGTATGAATCTATAGGTAGTAGATACAGTATCTATAGGTAGTAGTTACAGTATCTATAGGTAGTAGTTACAGTATGTATCTATTAGGTATCTATAGGTAGTAGTTACAGTATGTATCTATAGGTAGTAGTTACAGTATGTATCTATAGGTAGTAGATACAGTATCTATAGGTAGTAGTTACAGTATCTATAGGTAGTAGATACAGTATGTATAGGTAGTAGTTACAGTATGTATCTATAGGTAGTAGTTACAGTATGTATCTATAGGTAGTAGATACAGTATGTATAGGTAGTAGTTACAGTATGTATAGGTAGTAGATACAGTATGTATAGGTAGTAGATACAGTATCTATAGGTAGTAGTTACAGTATCTATAGGTAGTAGTTACATTATGTATCTATAGGTAGTAGATACAGTATGTATAGGTAGTAGATACAGTATGTATAGGTAGTAGTTACAGTATCTATAGGTAGTAGATACAGTATGTATAGGTAGTAGTTACAGTATGTATCTATAGGTAGTAGTTACAGTATGTATCTATAGGTAGTAGTTACAGTATGTATAGGTAGTAGTTACAGTATGTATAGGTAGTAGTTACAGTATCTATAGGTAGTAGTTACATTATGTATCTATAGGTAGTAGTTACAGTATCTATAGGTAGTAGTTACATTATGTATCTATAGGTAGTAGTTACAGTATCTATAGGTAGTAGTTACATTATGTATCTATAGGTAGTAGATACAGTATGTATAGGTAGTAGATACAGTATGTATAGGTAGTAGTTACAGTATGTATCTATAGGTAGTAGTTACAGTATGTATAGGTAGTAGATACAGTATGTATCTATAGGTAGTAGTTACAGTATGTATAGGTAGTAGATACAGTATGTATCTATAGGTAGTAGTTACAGTATCTATAGGTAGTAGTTACAGTATGTATCTATAGGTAGTAGATACAGTATGTATAGGTAGTAGTTACAGTATGTATCTATAGGTAGTAGTTACAGTATGTATCTATAGGTAGTAGTTACAGTATGTATCTATAGGTAGTAGTTACAGTATCTATAGGTAGTAGTTACAGTATGTATAGGTAGTAGTTACAGTATGTATCTATAGGTAGTAGTTACAGTATGTATCTATAGGTAGTAGTTACAGTATGTATCTATAGGTAGTAGTTACAGTATGTATCTATAGGTAGTAGTTACAGTATGTATAGGTAGTAGTTACAGTATCTATAGGTAGTAGTTACAGTATGTATAGGTAGTAGTTACAGTATGTATCTATAGGTAGTAGTTACAGTATGTATCTATAGGTAGTAGTTACAGTATGTATAGGTAGTAGTTACAGTATGTATAGGTAGTAGTTACAGTATGTATCTATAGGTAGTAGTTACAGTATGTATAGGTAGTAGTTACAGTATGTATCTATAGGTAGTAGTTAGTAGTAGTAGGTAGTAGATACAGTATGTATAGGTAGTAGTTACAGTATGTATAGGTAGTAGTTACAGTATCTATAGGTAGTTACAGTATGTATAGGTAGTAGTTAGTATGTATCTATAGGTAGTAGTTACAGTATCTATAGGTAGTAGTTCCAGTATCTATAGGTAGTAGTTCCAGTATCTATAGGTAGTAGTTACAGTATCTATAGGTAGTAGTTACATTATGTATAGGTAGTAGTTACAGTATCTATAGGTAGTAGTTACATTATGTATCTATAGGTAGTAGTTACAGTATCTATAGGTAGTAGTTACAGTATGTATCTATAGGTAGTAGATACAGTATGTATAGGTAGTAGTTACAGTATGTATCTATAGGTAGTAGTTACAGTATGTATCTATAGGTAGTAGTTACAGTATGTATAGGTAGTAGATACAGTATGTATCTATAGGTAGTAGTTACAGTATGTATCTATAGGTAGTAGATACAGTATGTATCTATAGGTAGTAGTTACAGTATGTATCTATAGGTAGTAGTTACAGTATGTATAGGTAGTAGTTACAGTATCTATAGGTAGTAGTTACATTATGTATCTATAGGTAGTAGATACAGTATGTATCTATAGGTAGTAGTTACAGTATGTATCTATAGGTAGTAGTTACATTATGTATCTATAGGTAGTAGATACAGTATCTATAGGTAGTAGATACAGTATGTATAGGTAGTAGTTACAGTATGTATCTATAGGTAGTAGTTACAGTATGTATCTATAGGTAGTAGTTACAGTATGTATAGGTAGTAGATACAGTATGTATCTATAGGTAGTAGTTACAGTATGTATCTATAGGTAGTAGTTACATTATGTATCTATAGGTAGTAGATACAGTATGTATAGGTAGTAGTTACAGTATGTATAGGTAGTAGATACAGTATGTATAGGTAGTAGATACAGTATCTATAGGTAGTAGATACAGTATGTATAGGTAGTAGATACAGAATGTATAGGTAGTAGTTCCAGTATCTATAGGTAGTAGTTACAGTATGTATCTATAGGTAGTAGATACAGTATCTATAGGTAGTAGTTACAGTATGTATAGGTAGTAGTTACAGTATGTATAGGTAGTAGTTACAGTATCTATAGGTTGTAGTTACAGTATGTATAGGTAGTAGTTACAGTATGTATAGGTAGTAGTTACAGTATGTATAGGTAGTAGATACAGTATGTATCTATAGGTAGTAGTTACAGTATGTATCTATAGGTAGTAGTTACAGTATGTATCTATAGGTAGTAGTTACAGTATGTATAGGTAGTAGTTACAGTATGTATCTATAGGTAGTAGTTACAGTATGTATAGGTAGTAGTTACAGTATGTATAGGTAGTAGATACAGTATGTATAGGTAGTAGTTACAGTATGTATAGGTAGTAGATACAGTATGTATCTATAGGTAGTAGTTACAGTATGTATCTATAGGTAGTAGTTACAGTATGTATAGGTAGTAGTTACAGTATGTATCTATAGGTAGTAGTTACAGTATGTATAGGTAGTAGTTACAGTATGTATCTATAGGTAGTAGTTACAGTATGTATCTATAGGTAGTAGTTACAGTATGTATATAGGTAGTAGTTACAGTATGTATCTATAGGTAGTAGTTACAGTATGTATCTATAGGTAGTAGTTACAGTATGTATCTATAGGTAGTAGATACAGTATGTATCTATAGGTAGTAGTTACAGTATGTATCTATAGGTAGTAGTTACAGTATCTATAGGTAGTAGTTACAGTATGTATCTATAGGTAGTAGTTACAGTATGTATAGGTAGTAGTTACAGTATGTATCTATAGGTAGTTACAGTATGTACAGTAGTATGTATCTATAGGTAGTAGTTACAGTATGTATGTAATAGGTAGTAGTTACAGTATGTATCTATAGGTAGTAGTTACAGTATGTATCTATAGGTAGTAGTTACAGTATGTATAGGTAGTAGTTACAGTATGTATCTATAGGTAGTAGTTACAGTATGTATAGGTAGTAGATACAGTATCTATAGGTAGTAGTTACAGTATGTATCTATAGGTAGTAGTTACAGTATGTATCTATAGGTAGTAGTTACAGTATGTATCTATAGGTAGTAGTTACAGTATGTATCTATAGGTAGTAGTTACAGTATCTATAGGTAGTAGTTATGTATATAGGTAGTAGTTACAGTATCTATAGGTAGTAGTTACAGTATGTATCTATAGGTAGTAGTTACAGTATGTATAGGTAGTAGATACAGTATCTATAGGTAGTAGTTCCAGTATCTATAGGTAGTAGATACAGTATGTATAGGTAGTAGTTACAGTATCTATAGGTAGTAGTTACAGTATGTATCTATAGGTAGTAGTTACAGTATGTATCTATAGGTAGTAGTTACAGTATGTATAGGTAGTAGTTACAGTATGTATCTATAGGTAGTAGTTACAGTATGTATAGGTAGTAGTTACAGTATGTATCTATAGGTAGTAGTTACAGTATGTATCTATAGGTAGTAGTTACAGTATGTATCTATAGGTAGTAGTTACAGTATGTATCTATAGGTAGTAGTTACAGTATGTATCTATAGGTAGTAGTTACAGTATGTATAGGTAGTAGTTACAGTATGTATCTATAGGTAGTAGTTACAGTATGTATAGGTAGTAGTTACAGTATGTATCTATAGGTAGTAGTTACAGTATCTATAGGTAGTAGTTACAGTATGTATAGGTAGTAGTTACAGTATGTATCTATAGGTAGTAGTTACAGTATGTATCTATAGGTAGTAGTTACAGTATGTATCTATAGGTAGTAGTTACAGTATGTATAGGTAGTTACAGTATGTATCTATAGGTAGTAGTTACAGTATGTATCTATAGGTAGTAGTTACAGTATGTATAGGTAGTAGATACAGTATCTATAGGTAGTAGTTACAGTATCTATAGGTAGTAGTTACAGTATGTATCTATAGGTAGTAGTTACAGTATCTATAGGTAGTAGTTACAGTATGTATCTATAGGTAGTAGTTACAGTATCTATAGGTAGTAGTTACAGTATGTATAGGTAGTAGATACAGTATCTATAGGTAGTAGTTACAGTATGTATCTATAGGTAGTAGATACAGTATGTATCTATAGGTAGTAGTTACAGTATGTATCTATAGGTAGTAGTTACAGTATGTATCTATAGGTAGTAGTTACAGTATGTATAGGTAGTAGTTACAGTATGTATAGGTAGTAGTTACAGTATGTATCTATAGGTAGTAGATACAGTATGTATAGGTAGTAGTTACAGTATGTATCTATAGGTAGTAGTTACAGTATGTATCTATAGGTAGTAGTTACAGTATGTATCTATAGGTAGTAGTTACAGTATGTATCTATAGGTAGTAGTTACAGTATGTATCTATAGGTAGTAGTTACAGTATGTATATAGGTAGTAGTTACAGTATGTATAGGTAGTAGTTACAGTATGTATAGGTAGTAGTTACAGTATGTATAGGTAGTAGTTACAGTATGTATAGGTAGTAGTTACAGTATGTATCTATAGGTAGTAGTTACAGTATGTATCTATAGGTAGTAGTTACAGTATGTATAGGTAGTAGTTACAGTATGTATAGGTAGTAGTTACAGTATGTATGTATCTATAGGTAGTAGTAGTTACAGTATGTATCTATAGGTAGTAGATACAGTATGTATAGGTAGTAGTTACAGTATGTATCTATAGGTAGTAGTTACAGTATGTATCTATAGGTAGTAGTTACAGTATGTATAGGTAGTAGTTACAGTATGGTATAGGTAGTAGTTACAGTATGTATGTATAGGTAGTAGATACAGTATGTATAGGTAGTAGTTACAGTATGTATAGGTAGTAGATACAGTATGTATCTATAGGTAGTAGATACAGTATGTATCTATAGGTAGTAGTTACAGTATGTATAGGTAGTAGTTACAGTATGTATCAATAGGTAGTAGTTACAGTATGTATCTATAGGTAGTAGATACAGTATGTATCTATAGGTAGTAGTTACAGTATCTATAGGTAGTAGTTACAGTATGTATATAGGTAGTAGTTACAGTATCTATAGGTAGTAGTTACAGTATGTATCTATAGGTAGTAGTTACAGTATGTATCTATAGGTAGTAGTTACAGTATGTATCTATAGGTAGTAGTTACAGTATGTATAGGTAGTAGTTACAGTATGTATCTATAGGTAGTAGTTACAGTATGTATCTATAGGTAGTAGTTACAGTATGTATCTATAGGTAGTAGTTACAGTATGTATCTATAGGTAGTAGTTACAGTATGTATCTATAGGTAGTAGTTACAGTATGTATCTATAGGTAGTAGTTACAGTATGTATAGGTAGTAGTTACAGTATGTATCTATAGGTAGTAGTTACAGTATGTATCTATAGGTAGTAGTTACAGTATGTATCTATAGGTAGTAGTTACAGTATGTATAGGTAGTAGTTACAGTATCTATAGGTAGTAGTTACAGTATGTATCTATAGGTAGTAGTTACAGTATGTATAGGTAGTAGTTACAGTATGTATCTATAGGTAGTAGTTACAGTATGTATAGGTAGTAGTTACAGTATGTATCTATAGGTAGTAGTTACAGTATGTATCTATAGGTAGTAGTTACAGTATGTATAGGTAGTAGTTACAGTATGTATAGGTAGTAGATACAGTATGTATCTATAGGTAGTAGTTACAGTATGTATCTATAGGTAGTAGTTACAGTATGTATAGGTAGTAGATACAGTATGTATCTATAGGTAGTAGTTACAGTATGTATAGGTAGTAGTTACAGTATGTATAGGTAGTAGTTACAGTATGTATCTATAGGTAGTAGTTACAGTATGTATAGGTAGTAGATACAGTATGTATCTATAGGTAGTAGTTACAGTATGTATAGGTAGTAGTTACAGTATGTATCTATAGGTAGTAGTTACAGTATGTATCTATAGGTAGTAGTTACAGTATGTATAGGTAGTAGTTACAGTATGTATGTATAGGTAGTAGTTACAGTATGTATCTATAGGTAGTAGTTACAGTATGTATCTATAGGTAGTAGTTACAGTATGTATGTATAGGTAGTACAGTATGTATACAGTAGTATATGTATCTATAGGTAGTAGTTACAGTATGTATAGGTAGTAGTTACAGTATGTATCTATAGGTAGTAGTTACAGTATGTATCTATAGGTAGTAGTTACAGTATGTATAGGTAGTAGTTACAGTATGTATAGGTAGTAGTTACAGTATGTATCTATAGGTAGTAGTTACAGTATGTATCTATAGGTAGTAGTTACAGTATGTATAGGTAGTAGTTACAGTATCTATAGGTAGTAGTTACAGTATGTAGGTAGTAGTTAGTATGTATACAGTAGTTACAGTATCTATAGGTAGTAGTTACAGTATGTATAGGTAGTATACAGTATGTATCTATAGGTAGTAGTTACAGTATGTATCTATAGGTAGTAGTTACAGTATGTATCTATAGGTAGTAGATACAGTATGTATCTATACAGGTAGTAGTTACTATAGGTAGTATGTATCTATAGGTAGTAGTTACAGTATGTATAGGTAGTAGATACAGTATGTATCTATAGGTAGTAGTTACAGTATCTATAGGTAGTAATTACAGTATGTATCTATAGGTAGTAGTTACAGTATGTATAGGTAGTAGTTACAGTATGTATCTATAGGTAGTAGTTACAGTATGTATCTATAGGTAGTAGTTACAGTATCTATAGGTAGTAGATACAGTATGTATAGGTAGTAGTTACAGTAGGTATCTATAGGTAGTAGTTACAGTAGGTATCTATAGGTAGTAGTTACAGTATGTATCTATAGGTAGTAGTTACAGTATGTATCTATAGGTAGTAGTTACAGTATGTATAGGTAGTAGTTACAGTATGTATAGGTAGTAGTTACAGTATGTATCTATAGGTAGTAGTTACACAGTATCTATAGGTAGTAGTTACAGTATGTATCTATAGGTAGTAGTTACAGTATGTATCTATAGGTAGTAGTTACAGTATGTATATAGTAGTTACTATAGGTAGTAGTTACAGTATGTATCTATAGGTAGTAGTTACAGTATGTAGTTAGTTACAGTATGTATCTAGGTAGTAGTTACAGTATGTATCTAGGTATAGTTACAGTATGTAGGTAGTAGTTACAGTATGTATCTATAGGTAGTAGTTACAGTATGTATAGGTAGTAGTTACAGTATGTATCTATAGTAGTAGTAGTTAGTAGTACAGTATCTATAGGTAGTAGTTACAGTATGTATACAGTATACAGTATCTATAGGTAGTAGTAGTATCTATAGGTAGTATACAGTATCTATAGGTAGTAGTTACAGTATGTATAGGTAGTAGTTACAGTATGTATCTATAGGTAGATACAGTTTGTAGGTAGTAGATACAGTATCTATAGGTAGTAGTTCCAGTATGTATCTATAGGTAGTAGATACAGTATGTATAGGTAGTAGATACAGTATCTATAGGTAGTAGATACAGTATGTATAGGTAGTAGATACAGTATCTATAGGTAGTAGATACAGTATGTATAGGTAGTAGATACAGTATCTATAGGTAGTAGTTCCAGTATGTATCTATAGGTAGTAGTTACAGTATGTATAGGTAGTAGATACAGTATGTATAGGTAGTAGTTACAGTATGTATAGGTAGTAGTTACAGTATGTATAGGTAGTAGTTAGGTATAGGTAGTAGTTACAGTATGTATCTATAGGTAGTAGTTACAGTATGTATCTATAGGTAGTAGTTACAGTATGTATCTATAGGTAGTAGATACAGTATGTATAGGTAGTAGTTACAGTATGTATCTATAGGTAGTAGTTACAGTATGTATCTATAGGTAGTAGTTACAGTATGTATCTATAGGTAGTAGTTACAGTATGTATCTATAGGTAGTAGTTACAGTATCTATAGGTAGTAGTTACAGTATGTATAGGTAGTAGATACAGTATGTATAGGTAGTAGTTACAGTATGTATAGGTAGTAGATACAGTATCTATAGGTAGTAGTTACAGTATGTATCTATAGGTAGTAGATACAGTATGTATCTATAGGTAGTAGTTACAGTATGTATCTATAGGTAGTAGTTACAGTATGTATAGGTAGTAGTTACAGTATGTATAGGTAGTAGTTACAGTATGTATAGGTAGTAGTTACAGTATGTATAGGTAGTAGTTACAGTATGTATCTATAGGTAGTAGTTACAGTATGTATCTATAGGTAGTAGTTACAGTATGTATCTATAGGTAGTAGATACAGTATGTATAGGTAGTAGTCCCAGTATGTATCTATAGGTAGTAGTTACAGTATGTATCTATAGGTAGTAGTTACAGTATGTATAGGTAGTAGATACAGTATCTATAGGTAGTAGTTACAGTATGTATAGGTAGTAGTTACAGCATGTATAGGTAGTAGATACAGTATGTATAGGTAGTAGTTACAGTATGTATAGGTAGTAGTTACAGTATGTATCTATAGGTAGTAGTTACAGTATGTATCTATAGGTAGTAGATACAGTATGTATCTATAGGTAGTAGTTACAGTATGTATCTATAGGTAGTAGTTACAGTATGTATCTATAGGTAGTAGATACAGTATGTATCTATTAGGTATCTATAGGTAGTAGTTACAGTATGTATCTATAGGTAGTAGTTACAGTATGTATCTATAGGTAGTAGTTACAGTATGTATCTATAGGTAGTAGTTACAGTATGTATAGGTAGTAGTTACAGTATGTATCTATAGGTAGTAGTTACAGTATGTATCTATAGGTAGTAGTTACAGTATGTATCTATAGGTAGTAGTTACAGTATGTATAGGTAGTAGTTACAGTATGTATAGGTAGTAGTTACAGTATGTATGTATAGGTAGTAGTTACAGTATGTATAGGTAGTAGATACAGTATGTATCTATAGGTAGTAGTTACAGTATGTATGTATAGGTAGTAGTTACAGTATGTATCTATAGGTAGTAGTTACAGTATGTATAGGTAGTAGTTACAGTATGTATAGGTAGTAGTTACAGTATGTATAGGTAGTAGTTACAGTATCTATAGGTAGTAGTTACAGTATGTATAGGTAGTAGTTACAGTATGTATATGTAGTAGTTACAGTATGTATGGGTAGTAGATACAGCATCTATAGGTAGTAGTTACAGTATGTATCTATAGGTAGTAGTTACATTATGTATCTATAGGTAGTAGTTACAGTATGTATCTATAGGTAGTAGTTACAGTATGTATAGGTAGTAGATACAGTATGTATGTATAGGTAGTAGTTACAGTATGTATCTATAGGTAGTAGTTACAGTATGTATAGGTAGTAGTTACAGTATGTATAGGTAGTAGTTACAGTATGTATAGGTAGTAGTTACAGTATGTATAGGTAGTAGTTACAGTATGTATCTATAGGTAGTAGTTACAGTATGTATCTATAGGTAGTAGATACAGTATGTATCTATAGGTAGTAGTTACAGTATGTATAGGTAGTAGTTACAGTATCTATAGGTAGTAGTTACAGTATGTATAGGTAGTAGATACAGTATCTATAGGTAGTAGTTCCAGTATGTATCTATAGGTAGTAGATACAGTATGTATAGGTAGTAGATACAGTATCTATAGGTAGTAGTTACAGTATGTATGTATAGGTAGTAGTTACAGTATGTATAGGTAGTAGTTACAGTATGTATCTATAGGTAGTAGTTACATTATGTATGTATAGGTAGTAGATACAGTATGTATAGGTAGTAGTTACAGTATGTATAGGTAGTAGATACAGTATGTATCTATAGGTAGTAGTTACAGTATGTATCTATAGGTAGTAGTTACAGTATGTATAGGTAGTAGTTACAGTATGTATCTATAGGTAGTAGTTACATTATGTATCTATAGGTAGTAGTTACAGTATGTATCTATAGGTAGTAGTTACAGTATGTATAGGTAGTAGTTACAGTATGTATCTATAGGTAGTAGTTACAGTATCTATAGGTAGTAGATACAGTATGTATCTATAGGTAGTAGTTACAGTATGTATCTATAGGTAGTAGATACAGTATGTATCTATAGGTAGTAGTTACAGTATGTATCTATAGGTAGTAGTTACAGTATGTATCTATAGGTAGTAGTTACAGTATGTATAGGTAGTAGTTACAGTATGTATCTATAGGTAGTAGTTACAGTATGTATCTATAGGTAGTAGTTACAGTATGTATCTATAGGTAGTAGTTACAGTATCTATAGGTAGTAGTTACAGTATGTATCTATAGGTAGTAGTTACAGTATGTATAGGTAGTAGTTACAGTATCTATAGGTAGTAGTTACAGTATGTATCTATAGGTAGTAGTTACAGTATGTATAGGTAGTAGTTACAGTATGTATCTATAGGTAGTAGTTACAGTATGTATCTATAGGTAGTAGTTACAGTATGTATCTATAGGTAGTAGTTACAGTATGTATCTATAGGTAGTATACTATAGGTAGTAGTTACAGTATGTATAGGTAGTAGTTACAGTATGTATCTATAGGTAGTAGTTACAGTATGTATCTATAGGTAGTAGTTACAGTATGTATCTATAGGTAGTAGTTACAGTATGTATCTATAGGTAGTAGTATGTATTAGTAGTATGTATCTATAGGTAGTAGTTACAGTATGTATCTATAGGTAGTAGTTACAGTATGTATAGGTAGTAGTTACAGTATGTATCTATAGGTAGTAGTTACAGTATGTATCTATAGGTAGTAGTTACAGTATGTATCTATAGGTAGTAGTTACAGTATGTATAGGTAGTAGTTACAGTATGTATAGGTAGTAGTTACAGTATGTATAGGTAGTAGTTACAGTATGTATAGGTAGTAGTTACAGTATGTATCTATAGGTAGTAGTTACAGTATCTATAGGTAGTAGTTACAGTATGTATCTATAGGTAGTAGTTACAGTATCTATAGGTAGTAGTTACAGTATCTATAGGTAGTAGTTACAGTATGTATCTATAGGTAGTAGTTACAGTATGTATCTATAGGTAGTAGTTACAGTATGTATCTATAGGTAGTAGTTACAGTATGTATAGGTAGTAGTTACAGTATCTATAGGTAGTAGTTACAGTATGTATAGGTAGTAGATACAGTATCTATAGGTAGTAGTTACAGTATGTATCTATAGGTAGTAGATACAGTATGTATCTATAGGTAGTAGTTACAGTATGTATCTATAGGTAGTAGTTACAGTATGTATCTATAGGTAGTAGTTACAGTATGTATAGGTAGTAGTTACAGTATGTATCTATAGGTAGTAGTTACAGTATGTATCTATAGGTAGTAGTTACAGTATGTATCTATAGGTAGTAGATACAGTATGTATAGGTAGTAGTTACAGTATGTATCTATAGGTAGTAGTTACAGTATGTATCTATAGGTAGTAGTTACAGTATGTATAGGTAGTAGTTACATTATGTATCTATAGGTAGTAGTTACAGTATCTATAGGTAGTAGTATCTATAGGTAGTAGTTACAGTATCTATAGGTAGTAGTTACATTATGTATAGGTAGTAGTTACAGTATCTATAGGTAGTAGTTACAGTATGTATCTATAGGTAGTAGTTACAGTATGTATCTATAGGTAGTAGTTACATTATGTATCTATAGGTAGTAGTTACAGTATGTATAGGTAGTAGTTACAGTATGTATCTATAGGTAGTAGTTACAGTATGTATGTAGTTACAGTATGTATAGGTAGTAGTTACAGTATGTATCTATAGGTAGTAGTTACAGTATGTATCTATAGGTAGTAGTTACAGTATGTATCTATAGGTAGTAGTACAGTATGTATAGGTAGTAGTTACAGTATCTATAGGTAGTAGTTACAGTATGTATCTATAGGTAGTAGTTACAGTATGTATAGGTAGTAGTTACAGTATGTATCTATAGGTAGTAGTTACAGTAGTATGTATAGGTAGTAGTTACAGTATGTATAGGTAGTAGTTACAGTATGTATCTATAGGTAGTAGTTACAGTATGTATAGGTATATGTATCTATAGGTAGTAGTTACAGTATGTATCTATAGGTAGTAGTTACAGTATGTATCTATAGGTAGTTAGTATCTAGGTAGTATGTATAGGTAGTAGTTACAGTATCTATAGGTAGTAGTTACAGTATGTATCTATAGGTAGTAGTTACAGTATGTATCTATAGGTAGTAGTTACAGTATGTATCTATAGGTAGTAGTTACAGTATGTATAGGTAGTAGTTACAGTATGTATCTATAGGTAGTAGTTACAGTATGTATCTATAGGTAGTAGTTACAGTATGTATCTAGGTAGTAGTTAGTATGTTACAGTAGTGTATCTATAGGTAGTAGTTACAGTATGTATCTATAGGTAGTAGTTACAGTATGTAGGTAGTAGTTACAGTATGTATCTATAGGTAGTAGTTACAGTATGTATCTATAGGTAGTAGTTACAGTATTATAGGTAGTGTATACAGTATGTATAGGTAGTAGTTACAGTATGTATAGGTAGTAGTTACAGTATGTATCTATAGGTAGTAGTTACAGTATGTATATAGGTAGTAGTTACAGTATGTATCTAGTAGGTAGTAGTTACAGTATGTATCTATAGGTAGTAGTTACAGTAGTATGTATCTATAGGTAGTAGTTACAGTATGTATCTATAGGTAGTAGATACAGTATGTATCTATAGGTAGTAGTTACAGTATGTATCTATAGGTAGTAGTTACAGTATGTATCTATAGGTAGTAGTTACAGTATGTATCTATAGGTATAGGTAGTAGTTACAGTATGTATCTATAGGTAGTAGTTACAGTATGTATAGGTAGTAGTTACAGTATGTATCTATAGGTAGTAGTTACAGTATGTATCTATAGGTAGTAGTTACAGTATGTATCTATAGGTAGTAGTTACAGTATGTATAGGTAGTATAGGTAGGTAGTAGTTACAGTATGTATCTATAGTATGTATAGGTAGTAGTTACAGTATGTATCTATAGGTACAGTATGTTAGGCAGTAGATACAGTATGTATCTATAGGTAGTAGTTACAGTAGGTAGTATCTATAGGTAGTAGTTACAGTATGTATCTATAGGTAGTAGTTATCTATAGGTAGTAGTTACAGTATCTATAGGTAGTAGTTACAGTATGTATAGGTAGTAGTTACAGTATGTATAGGTAGTAGTTACAGTATGTATCTATAGGTAGTAGTTACAGTATGTATCTATAGGTAGTAGTTACAGTATGTATAGGTAGTAGTTACAGTATGTATCTATAGGTAGTAGTTACAGTATCTATAGGTAGTAGTTACAGTATGTATAGGTAGTAGTTACAGTATGTATCTATAGGTAGTAGTTACAGTATGTATAGGTAGTAGTTACAGTATGTATCTATAGGTAGTAGTTACAGTATGTATCTATAGGTAGTAGTTACAGTATCTAGGTAGTAGGTAGGTAGTAGTTACAGTATGTATCTATAGGTAGTAGTTACAGTATGTATCTATAGGTAGTAGTTACAGTATGTATAGGTAGTAGTTACAGTATGTATCTATAGGTAGTAGTTTACATTATGTATGTATAGGTAGTAGTTACAGTATGTATCTATAGGTAGTAGTTACAGTATGTATCTATAGGTAGTAGTTACAGTATGTATCTATAGGTAGTAGTAGTACAGGTAGTAGTTACAGTATCTATAGGTAGTAGTTACAGTATGTATCTATAGGTAGTAGTTACAGTATGTATCTATAGGTAGTAGTTACAGTATGTATCTATAGGTAGTAGTTACATCTATAGGTAGTAGTTACAGTATGTATCTATAGGTAGTAGTTACAGTATGTATCTATAGGTAGTAGTTACAGTATGTATAGGTAGTAGTTACAGTATGTATCTATAGTAGTAGTAGTATACAGTATACAGTATCTATAGGTAGTAGTTACAGTATGTATAGGTAGTAGTTACAGTATGTAGTAGTAGTTACAGTATGTATCTATAGGTAGTAGTTACAGTATGTATCTATAGGTAGTAGTTACAGTATGTATATAGGTAGTAGTTACAGTATGTATCTATAGGTAGTAGTTACAGTATGTATAGGTAGTAGTTACAGTATGTTCTATAGGTAGTAGTTACAGTAGTATGTATAGGTAGTAGTTACTATAGGTAGTATCTATAGGTAGTTAGTTATCAGTATGTATCTATAGGTAGTAGTTACAGTATGTATCTATAGGTAGTAGTTACAGTATGTATCTATAGGTAGTAGTTACAGTATGTATCTAGTTACAGTATGTATCTATAGGTAGTAGTTACAGTATGTATCTATAGGTAGTAGTTACAGTATGTATCTATAGGTAGTAGTTACAGTATGTATCTATAGGTAGTAGTTACAGTATGTATCTATAGGTAGTAGTTACAGTATGTATCTATAGGTAGTAGTTACAGTATGTATCTATAGGTAGTAGTTACAGTATGTATCTATAGGTAGTAGTTACAGTATGTATCTATAGGTAGTAGTTACAGTATGTATAGTAGTAGTATGTATAGTATGTATCTATAGGTAGTAGTTACAGTATGTATCTATAGGTAGTAGTTACAGTATGTATCTATAGGTAGTTACAGTAGTTACAGTATGTATCTATAGGTAGTAGTTACAGTATGTATAGGTAGTAGTTACAGTATGTATGTATAGGTAGTAGATACAGTATCTATAGGTAGTAGTTACAGTATGTATCTATAGGTAGTAGTTACAGTATGTATCTATAGGTAGTAGTTACAGTATGTATCTATAGGTAGTAGTTACAGTATGTATCTATAGGTAGTAGTTACAGTATGTATCTATAGGTAGTATGAGTTACAGTATCTATAGGTAGTAGTTAGGCAGTATGTATCTATAGGTAGTAGATACAGTATGTATAGGTAGTAGATACAGTATGTATCTATAGGTAGTAGTTACAGTATGTATCTATAGGTAGTAGTTACAGTATGTATAGGTAGTAGTTACAGTATGTATCTATACAGTATGTATCTATAGGTTAGTTATGTATCTATAGGTAGTAGTTACAGTATGTATAGGTAGTAGTTACAGTATCTATAGTAGGTATAGGTAGTAGTTACAGTATCTATAGGTAGTAGTTCCAGTATGTATCTATAGGTAGTAGATACAGTATGTATAGGTAGTAGATACAGTATCTATAGGTAGTAGTTACAGTATGTATAGGTAGTAGTTACAGTATCTATAGGTAGTAGTTACAGTATGTATCTATAGGTAGTAGAAACAGTATGTATAGGTAGTAGATACAGTATCTATAGGTAGTAGTTACAGTATGTATCTATAGGTAGTAGTTACAGTATGTATCTATAGGTAGTAGTTACAGTATGTATCTATAGGTAGTAGTTACAGTATCTATAGGTAGTAGTTACAGTATGTATCTATAGGTAGTAGTTACAGTATGTATCTATAGGTAGTAGTTACAGTATGTATCTATAGGTAGTAGTTACAGTATGTATCTATAGGTAGTAGTTACAGTATGTATAGGTAGTAGTTACAGTATGTATCTATAGGTAGTAGTTACAGTATGTATAGGTAGTAGTTACAGTATGTATCTATAGGTAGTAGTTACAGTATGTATAGGTAGTAGTTACAGTATGTATAGGTAGTAGTTACAGTATGTATCTATAGGTAGTAGTTACAGTATGTATAGGTAGTAGTTCCAGTATGTATCTATAGGTAGTAGTTACAGTATGTATCTATAGGTAGTAGATACAGTATGTATCTATAGGTAGTAGTTACAGTATGTATCTATAGGTAGTAGTTACAGTATCTATAGGTAGTAGTTACAGTATGTATCTATAGGTAGTAGTATCTATTAGTAGTTACAGTATGTATCTATAGGTAGTAGATACAGTATGTATCTATAGGTAGTAGTTACAGTATAGGTAGTAGATACAGTATGTATCTATAGGTAGTAGTTACAGTATGTATCTATAGGTAGTAGTTACAGTATGTATCTATACAGTAGTAGATACAGTATCTATAGGTAGTAGTTACAGTATGTATCTATAGGTAGTAGTATCTATAGGTAGTATGTATCTATAGGTAGTAGTTACAGTATCTATAGGTAGTAGTTACAGTATGTATCTATAGGTAGTAGTTACAGTATGTATCTATAGGTAGTAGTTACAGTATGTATCTATAGGTAGTAGTTACAGTATGTATCTATAGGTAGTAGATACAGTATCTATAGGTAGTAGTTACAATATGTATCTATAGGTAGTAGTTACAGTATGTATCTATAGGTAGTAGTTACAGTATGTATCTATAGGTAGTAGTTACAGTATGTATAGGTAGTAGTTACAGTATCTATAGGTAGTAGTTACAGTATGTATCTATAGGTAGTAGATACAGTATGTATCTATAGGTAGTAGTTACAGTATGTATAGGTAGTAGTTACAGTATGTATCTATAGGTAGTAGTTACAGTATCTATAGGTAGTAGTTACAGTATGTATAGGTAGTAGTTCCAGTATGTATCTATAGGTAGTAGTTACAGTATCTATAGGTAGTAGTTACAGTAGTATCTATTACAGTATGTATCTATAGGTAGTAGTTACAGTATGTATCTATAGGTAGTAGTTACAGTATGTATCTATAGGTAGTAGTTACAGTATGTATAGGTAGTAGTTACAGTATGTATCTATAGGTAGTAGTTACAGTATGTATAGGTAGTAGTTACAGTATGTATCTATAGGTAGTAGTTACAGTATGTATAGGTAGTAGTTACAGTATGTATATGTAGTAGTTACAGTATGTATAGGTAGTAGATACAGTATCTATAGGTAGTAGTTCCAGTATGTATAGGTAGTAGTTACAGTATGTATATGTAGTAGATACAGTATCTATAGGTAGTAGTTACAGTATGTATAGGTAGTAGTTACAGTATCTATAGGTAGTAGTTACAGTATGTATAGGTAGTAGTTACAGTATGTATCTATAGGTAGTAGTTACAGTATGTATCTATAGGTAGTAGTTACAGTATGTATCTATAGGTAGTAGTTACAGTATGTATCTATAGGTAGTAGTTACAGTATGTATAGGTAGTAGTTACAGTATGTATCTATAGGTAGTAGTTACAGTATGTATCTATAGGTAGTAGTTACAGTATGTATCTAGTATGTATCTATAGTAGTTACAGTATGTAGATACAGTATGTATCTATAGGTAGTAGTTACAGTATGTATAGGTAGTAGATACAGTATGTATCTATAGGTAGTAGTTACAGTAGTTACAGTATGTATAGGTAGTAGTTACAGTATGTATCTATAGTAGTATGTAGTATACAGTATGTATCTATAGGTAGTAGTTACAGTATGTATCTATAGGTAGTAGATACAGTATGTATCTATAGGTAGTAGTTACAGTATGTATCTATAGGTAGTAGTTACAGTATGTATCTATAGGTAGTAGTTACAGTATGTATAGGTAGTAGATACAGTATGTATCTATAGGTAGTAGATACAGTATGTATAGGTAGTAGATACAGTATGTATCTATAGGTAGTAGTTACAGTATGTATCTATAGGTAGTAGTTACAGTATGTATCTATAGGTAGTAGTTACAGTATGTATCTATAGGTAGTAGTTACAGTATGTATAGGTAGTAGATACAGTATCTATAGGTAGTAGTTACAGTAGTATCTATGTATCTATAGGTAGTAGTTACAGTATGTATCTATAGGTAGTAGTTACAGTATGTATAGGTAGTAGTTATGTATCTATAGGTAGTAGTTACAGTATCTATAGGTAGTAGATACAGTATGTATCTATAGGTAGTAGTTACAGTATGTATCTATAGGTAGTAGTTACAATATGTATCTATAGGTTAGTAGTTACAGTATAGTATCTATAGGTAGTAGTTACAGTATGTATAGGTAGTAGTTACAGTATGTATCTATAGGTAGTAGTTACAGTATGTATCTATAGGTAGTAGTTACAGTATGTATCTATAGGTAGTAGTTACAGTATGTATCTATAGGTAGTAGTTACAGTATGTATAGGTAGTAGATACAGTATGTATCTATAGGTAGTAGTTACAGTATGTATAGGTAGTAAATACAGTATGTATAGGTAGTAGTTACAGTATGTATCTATAGGTAGTAGTTACAGTATGTATAGGTAGTAGATACAGTATGTATAGGTAGTAGATACAGCATCTATAGGTAGTAGATACAGTATCTATAGGTAGTAGTTCCAGTATCTATAGGTAGTAGATACAGTATCTATAGGTAGTAGTTCCAGTATCTATAGGTAGTAGATACAGTATGTATCGGCAGGTAATAGCTACAGTATCTATAAGTAATTTTTTAAACAATTGTTTACAGACAGATTATATTTCAGGGAATCACATTTCCAGTGGGTCAGAAGTTTACGTACACTAAATTGACTGAGTTTAAACAGCTTGGAAAATTCCTGAATAATGTCATGAATTTAGAAACTTCTGATAGACTAATTGACATAATTTGAGTCAATTGGAGGTGTACCTGTGGATGTATGTCAAGGACTACCTTCAAACTCAGTGCCTCTTTGCTTGACATCATGGGAAAATCAAAAGAAATCAGTCAAATCCTAAGAAAAAAAATCGTAGACCTCCACAAGTCTGGTTCATTCTTGGGAGCAATTTTGAAACGCCTGAAGGTACCATGTTCATCTTTACAACAATAGTAGGCAAGTATTAACACCATGGGACCACATAGCCGTCATACCGCTCAGGAAGGAGACGAGTTCTGTCTTCTAGAGATGAACTTACTTGGTGTGAAAAATGCAAATCAATCCCAGAACAACAGCAAAGGACCTTGTGAAGATGCTGGAGGAAACAAGTAGAAACCTATATATATATATATATATATATATATATATATATATATATATATATATATATATATATATATATATATACACAGTAACATGAGTGGAAGAAGCCACTGCTCCAATACCTTTTGGAGAAATGTCCCCTGGTCTGACGATACAAATAGAACTGTTTGACAATATTGACCATCGTTATGTTTGGAGGAAAAAGGTGGAGTTTTGCAAGCCGTAGAACACAATCACAACCGTGAAGCAAAAATATTGAATCTACTGCAGAGATAGCTTACAGAGTTCTGTCATACTATCCAGGTCTGTGCCCAAAAGAATTTGAACTTCTACTTCTACTTTTAAAATCAACCTTTCCAGAAACAAGTCTCTCACATTTTCTGCTTGTTAAAGACCCCCACAGGTGACCTAAACTGGGATATGCTTAAAACCTCTTAGAGCACATATCCCGTTTTCGGGATCAAAATCGACAACATCTGGTGAAGCGCGCCAAATTCAAATGACAAAATCGTAATATTAGACATTTGTGAACATACAAGTGTCTTGCATCATTTAAAAGCTGAACTTCTTGTTAATCCAGCCGCTTTGTCAGATTTCAAAAGGGGTCTATGGAGAAAGCATACCGTGCAATTACCAGAGGACAGCGCCAAGCGTACATAACCATTACAAACATTTTCCAAAGAAGCAGAGGCGTCACAAAAGTCAGAAATAGCGATAAAATAAATCACTTACCTTTGAAGATCTTCCTCTGTTTGCAATCCCAAGGGTCCCAGCTACATAACTAACGGTTGTTTTGTTTAATAAAGTTCTTCTTTATATCCCAAAAAAGTAAGTTTATTTGGCGCTTGATTCAGTAATCCACCTGTTTCCCCTCGTTAAAAATACGTACGACGGAATCCCAAAAGTTACCAATAAACTTTGTCCAAATAAGTCAAACAACATTTCTAAACAATCCTCATGTACCCTAATATGTAAATAAACAATACAATTTAAGATGGAGAATAATATGTTCATTAAATAAATAAAAAACAAAGTATGCGCCCTCATCCACACTCGCTACAACACTACAGTCAAAATGCCCTTCAGAGGACTGGCCACCCCTCATAGCCTGGTTCCTCTCTAGGTTTCTTCCTAGGTTTTGGCCTTTCTATGGAGTTTTTCCTAGCCACCGTGCTTCTACACCTGCATTGCTTGCTGTTTGGGGTTTTAGGCTGGGTTTCTGTACACCACTTTGAGATATCAGCTGATGTACAAAGGGCTATATAAATAAATTTGATTTGATTTGATTTGACCCACTCGTAGCACTCGCTCCAGCAGGTATATCTCACTGGTCTCCATACCAGCACCGACCAGTAGCACTCACTCCAGCAGGTATATCTCACTGGTCTCCATACCAGGACCCACTTGTAGCACGCTCTCCAGCAGGTATATCTCACTGGTCTCCATACCAGGACCCACTTGTAGCACGCTCTCCAGCAGGTATATCTCACTGGTCTCCATACCAGGACCCACTTGTAGCACGCTCTCCAGCAGGTATATCTCACTGGTCTCCATACCAGCACCGACCAGTAGCACTCACTCCAGCAGGTATATCTCACTGGTCTCCATACCAGGACCCACTTGTAGCACGCTCTCCAG
This sequence comes from Oncorhynchus tshawytscha, assembly GCF_018296145.1. Classification (NCBI taxonomy): domain Eukaryota; kingdom Metazoa; phylum Chordata; class Actinopteri; order Salmoniformes; family Salmonidae; genus Oncorhynchus; species Oncorhynchus tshawytscha. The sequence continues at coordinate 2,045,412 of NC_056444.1, forward strand.
CAGGTATATCTCACTGGTCTCCATACCAGGACCCACTTGTAGCACGCTCTCCAGCAGGTATATCTCACTGGTCTCCATACCAGGACCCACTTGTAGCACGCTCTCCAGCAGGTATATCTCACTGGTCTCCATACCAGGACCCACTTGTAGCACGCTCTCCAGCAGGTATATCTCACTGGTCTCCATACCAGGACCCACTTGTAGCACGCTCTCCAGCAGGTATATCTCACTGGTCTCCATACCAGGACCCACTTGTAGCACGCTCTCCAGCAGGTATATCTCACTGGTCTCCATACCAGGACCCACTTGTAGCACGCTCTCCAGCAGGTATATCTCACTGGTCTCCATACCAGGACCCACTTGTAGCACGCTCTCCAGCAGGTATATCTCACTGGTCACCCCCAAAGTCAACTCTTTCCTTTGGCCGCCTTTCCTTCCAGTTCTCTGCTGCCAATGACTGGAACGAATTGCAAAAATCACTGAAGCTGGAGATTATATTTCCCTCACTAACTTTAAGCATCAGCTGTCAGAGCAGCTTACCAATCACCGTACCTGTACACAGCCCATCTGTAAATAGCCCACCCAACTACCTCATCCCCATATTGTTATTTATCCTCTTGCTCTTTTGCACCCCAGTATCTCTATTTGCACATCATCATCTGCACATCTATTACTCCAGTGTTAATGCTAAATTGTAATTATTTCGCCTCTATGGCCAATGTATTGCCTTTACCTCCCTACTCTTCTGCATTTGCACACAATGTACATAGATTTTTTTTTTACATAGATTTTTCTATTGTTTTTTTGTTTTTTTGACTGTACATTTGATTATGTGTAACTCTGTGTTGTTGTTTGTGTCGCACTGCTTTGCTTTATCTTGGCCAGGTCGCAGTTGTAAATGAGAACTTGTTCTCATCTAGCCTCCCTGGTTAAATAAAGGTGAAATAAAACATTGTTTTAAATGGCGTCAGTATGCATGCTATGTGTGGTGGGCGTATGTAGTGTGTGTGTGTGTGTATGTTTGGGTGTCAGTGTATGTACTGTATGTGTGATTGTGTTTAGAGACCAGTGTTTGGCCATAGAATCAGTCCAAGAGAGTTAGTTGAAAAAGGGTCAATTCAGGTCCACCGGGTAGCCATTTGATTAGCTATTTAGTAGCCTTGTTTGGACCCCAACAGGGTCCTGTTGGTTCCCGACTCGCCGTGCGATAGCAGAGAGAAACGTCTATGGCTTTGGTGGCTGGACTTTCTTTGGGCCTTCCTCTGACACCGCCTGGTATAGAGGTTCTGGATTCCAAGGAGCTCGGCCCCAGTGTGGCACTGGCCGTACGCATCACCCTCTGATTCGCCTTATGGTCGGATGCCAAGCAGTTGCCGGTGAAGCAGCCAGCCAAGATGCTCTCAATTGTGCAGCTGTAGAACTCTTTGAGGTTCTAAGGGCCCATGCCAAATCTTGTCAGCCTTCTGATGTGAAAGAGGCAATGGTGTGTCTTATTCACAGCTGTGTGGACCATGTTGATTCCTTAGTAATACAAACACCAAGGAATTTGGAAGCTCTCGACCTGTAACGATGCTTTGACACATTTCTTGTAGATCTACTTCATATTCAGTATTATACCATGGCATCAGAGGGGGAATGGGATCTGGCCTCATTTCTTGTAAAACCATGTTGTCCTCTACCATCATACCTCTATCCTCGCCAACCTTGTCTTTTACAAGCTGGCATCAAAGTCAGTAATGAAAATAACGGTGTGAGGGAGTGTGTTACTGGCCGTGATCGTTTTGGAGTGTGTGTGTTTGTGTGTTTGTCTGTGTGTGAGGTTGGGGTTTGGACAGGACAGTTCGCGGCCCAGCAGGTAGGTTGACAGTCCGGCTGGGTGGGTAATGATATCAGATATTTGTGTGTGTGCATGTGTGTGTACACGTGTGTGGTTTGTGTGTGTGTGTCTGGCTGAGTTGGTGATAATATCATATGCCATACTCCAAAACAACAGGTGTGTTGGCATGGCCAGGCTCCACCCTCACGCTGGGTCATGACATCAGCAGCGACATCATCAACACAGTTAATTATAGACCAGCACACAGAGGCCCCACCCTGCTCACACATTGAGACATAAGGACAGGGACACCTTTAAGACATTTTTAAAAACAGGGACATCTTTAAGAACAGGGACAGCATTAAGAACAGGGACACCATTAAGAACATGGACACCATTAAGAACAGGGACAGCATTAAGAACAGGGACACCATTAAGAACAGGGACACCATTAAGAACATGGACACCATTAAGAACATGGACACCATTAAGAACAGGGACACCATTAAGAACAGGGACACCATTAAGAACAGGGACACCTTTAAGAACAGGGACACCATTAAGAACATGGACACCATTAAGAACAGGGACAGCATTAAGAACAGGGACACCATTAAGAACAGGGACACCATTAAGAACAGGGACACCTTTAAGAACAGGGACACCATTAAGAACAGGGACACCATTAAGAACAGGGACACCATTAAGAACAGGGACACCATTAAGAACAGGGACACCATTAAGAACAGGGACACCATTAAGAACAGGGACATATTTAAATACAGGGACACCATTAAGAACAGGGACACCATTAAGAACAGGGACACCATTAAGAACAGGGACATATTTAAGAACAGGGACACCATTAAGAACAGGGACACCATTAAGAACAGAGACATATTTAAGAACAGGGACACCATTAAGAACAGGGACACCATTAAGAACAGGGACACCATTAAGAACAGGGACACCATTAAGAACAGGGACACCTTTAAGACAAGAGACATCTTTAGGAACAGGGAACAGGGACTTTAGGAACAGCTATTCCATAACATTTGCTGTAATTTGTATCACCGGTTCCTTATTATATACTGTGTTTGTTAATCAGCGTTCCTTGAAAAATAGACTTTGGTGTCAATGGGACTTTCCATAAATGCAGGTTAGATAAAACAGGTATATACACTGAGTGTAGAAAACATTACCAACATCTTCCTAATATTGTGTTGCACCCTCTTTACCCTCAGAACAGCCTCAGTTCATTGGGGAATGATGAAACCTGTCTGTCTCCTCCCCTGCATCTACACTGATTGAAGTGGATTCAACAAATCAAATGAAATTGTATTGGTCAAACATTTAGCAGACGTTATTGTAGATGTAGTGAAATGCTTGTGTCTGTAGCTCCAACAGTGCAGTAATATCTAACGATACACACAAATCTAAAAGTAAAATAATGGAATTAAGCAATAAATAAATATTAGGATGAGCAATGTGGGAGTGGCATTGACTAAAATACAGTAGAATAGAAGTAAGTAAGTATCAATAAGGGATCCTAACTTTTACCTTGATTCACCATATCAGTCTATGACATGGAAAGAGCAAGTGATCCAAATGTTGTGTTCTCCTAGTTTATATACCAGAATATCTAGGATAGAAGTCGATTTCCACATCGTAAACATTGTTTTATGTATTCAACACATTCAAACATGTATTTTATGCTAAATACCATAGGAATACTGTTTATTTCTAACTTCCTTTCTGACTGAATAAACACACAGTAGACAAACACCTTCCTTACAAATACAAATACAAAATATTGATTATATTACTATTACTATTATACTATTACAATGGCAACACTTACCATAATCCTGCTATAATAAAAAGTCAAAGAACTCATACATGAGAAAATATACAGCAGATCAGATCAAATTAACTAACATGTGGTGATGTCAGGAATCTCGCCACACATCTAGGCACTGTTGGAGAAATCAAGGGTGATGTCAGGAATGCCTCTGCATGTCTAGGCACTGTTGAAGAAATCAAGGGTGATGTCAGGATTCTCTACAAACGTCTAGGCACTGTTTGAGAAACCACGGGTGATGTCAGGAATCTCTACACATGTCTAGGCACTGTTGGATAAACCACGGGTGTAAATCTGTGGGAGCAGCCAGCGGAGCTGCTAGCTGGATGGAGGATTAGGATTGGGAGTAGCTAGGGGGGAGGAATGGGAGCATCTAGGGGTGGAGGATTAGGATTGGGAGCAGCTAGGGGTGGAGGTTTATGATTGGGAGCAGCTAGGGGTGGAGGATTAGGATTGGGAGCAGCTAGGGGGAGGAATGGGAGCAGATAGGGGGAGGAATGGGAGCAGCTAGGGGGAGGAATGGGAGCAGCTAGGGGGAGGAATGGGAGCAGCTAGGGGGTGGATTGGGAGCAGCTAGGGGAGGAATGGGAGCAGCTAGGGGGTGGAGGATTAGGAATGGGAGCAGCTAGGGGGGAGGAAAGGAGCAGCTAGGGGGTGGATTGGGAGCAGCTAGGGGAGGAATGGGAGCAGCTAGGGGGAGGAATGGAGCAGCTAGGGGGAGGAATGGGAGCAGCTAGGGGGAGGAATGGGAGCAGCTAGGGGGAGGAATGGGAGCAGCTAGGGGGAGGAATGGGAGCAGCTAGGGGGAGGAATGGGAGCAGCTAGGGGGAGGAATGGGAGCAGCTAGGGGGAGGAATGGGAGCAGCTAGGGGGAGGAATGGGAGCAGCTAGGGGGAGGAATGAGAGCAGCTAGGGGAGGAATGGGAGCAGCTAGGGGGAGGAATGGGAGCAGCTAGGGGGTGGAGGATTAGGAATGGGAGCAGCTAGGGGGAGGAATGGGAGCAGCTAGGGGGTGGATTGGGAGCAGCTAGGGGGAGGAATGGGAGCAGCTAGGAGGGAGGAATGGGAGCAGCTAGGGGGAGGAATGGGAGCAGCTAGGGGAGGAATGGGGGCAGCTAGGGGAGGATTGGGAGCAGCTAGGGCGAGGAATGGGAGCAGCTAGGAGGGAGGAATGGGAGCAGCTAGGGGGAGGAATGGGAGCAGCTAGGGGGAGGAATGGGAGCAGCTAGGGGAGGAATGGGAGCAGCTAGGAGGAGGAATGGGAGCAGCTAGGGGAGGAATGGGAGCAGCTAGGGGAGGAATGGGAGCAGCTAGGAGGGAGGAATGGGAGCAGCTAGGGGGAGGAATGGGAGCAGCTAGGGGGAGGAATGGGAGCAGCTAGGGGAGGAATGGAGCAGCTAGGGGGAGGAATGGGAGCAGCTAGGGGGAGGATTGGGAGCAGCTAGGGGGTGGAGGATTAGGATTGGGAACAGCTAGGGGAGGAATGGGAGCAGCTAGGGGTGGAGGATTAGGATTGGGAACAGCTAGGGGGAGGAATGGGAGCAGCTAGGGGTGGAGGATTAGGAATGGGAGCAGCTAGGGGGAGGAATGGGAGCAGCTAGGGGGAGGAATGGGAGCAGCTAGGGGAGGAATGGGAGCAGCTAGGGGGAGGAATGGGAGCAGCTAGGGGAGGAATGGGAGCAGCTAGGGGGAGGAATGGGAGCAGCTAGGGGGAGGAATGGGAGCAGCTAGGGGGAGGAATGGGAGCAGCTAGGGGAGGAATGGGAGCAGCTAGGGGAGGAATGGGAGCAGCTAGGGGGAGGAATGGGAGCAGCTAGGGGGAGGAATGGGAGCAGCTAGGAGGAGGATTGGGAGCAGCTAGGGGGAGGAATGGGAGCAGCTAGGAGGGAGGATTGGGAGCAGCTAGGGGGTGGAGGATTAGGATTGGGAACAGCTAGGGGGAGGAATGGGAGCAGCTAGGAGGGAGGATTGGGAGCAGCTAGGGGGTGGAGGATTAGGATTGGGAACAGCTAGGGGGAGGAATGGGAGCAGCTAGGGGTGGAGGATTAGGATTGGGAACAGCTAGGAGAGAGGAATGGGAGCAGCTAGGGGTGGAGGATTATGAATGGGAACAGCTAGGAGGGAGGAATGGGAACAGCTAAGGGGGAGGAATGGGAGCAGCTAGGGGGAGGAATGGGAGCAGCTAGGTGGTGGGGGATTAGGAATGGGAACAGCTAGGGGAGGAATGGGAGCAGCTAAGGGGAGGAATGGGAGCAGCTAGGAGGGAGGATTGGGAGCAGCTAGGGGGAGGATTGGGAGCAGCTAGGGTGTGGAGGATTAGGATTGGGAAGAGCTAGGGGGGAGGAATGGGAGCAGCTAGGGGTAGAGGATTAGGATTGGGAGCAGCTAGGAGGGAGGAATGGGAACAGCTAAGGGGGAGGAATGGGAGCAGCTAGGGGGAGGAATGGGAGCAGCTAGGGGGAGGAATGGGAGCAGCTAGGGGGAGGAATGGGAGCAGCTAGGGGGAGGAATGGGAGCAGTTAGGGGGAGGAATGGGAGCAGCTAGGGGGAGGAATGGGAGCAGCTAGGAGGGAGGAATGGGAGCAGCTAGGGGGAGGAATGGGAGCAGCTAGGAGGGAGGATTGGGAGCAGCTACGGGGTGGAGGATTAGTATTGGGAACAGCTAGGGGAGGAATGGGAGCAGCTAGGGGTGGAGGATTAGGATTGGGAACAGCTAGGGGGAGGAATGGGAGCAGCTAGGGGTGGAGGATTAGGAATGGGAACAGCTAGGGGGAGGAATGGGAGCAGCTAGGAAGGAGGATTGGGAGCAGCTAGGGGTGGAGGATTAGGATTGGGAACAGCTAGGGGGAGGAATGGGAGCAGCTAGGGGTGGAGGATTAGGATTGGGAACAGCTAGGAGAGAGGAATGGGAGCAGCTAGGGGATGGAGGATTAGGAATGGGAACAGCTAGGAGGGAGGAATGGGAACAGCTAAGGGGAGGAATGGGAGCAGCTAGGGGGAGGAATGGGGGCAGCTAGGGGGTGGAGGATTAGGAATGGGAACAGCTAGGGGGAGGAATGGGAGCAGCTAGGGGGAGGAATGGGAGCATCTAGGAGGGAGGATTGGGAGCAGCTAGGGGAGGATTGGGAGCAGCTAGGGTGTGGAGGATTAGGATTGGGAACAGCTAGGGGGAGGAATGGGAGCAGCTAGGGGTTGAGGATTAGGATTGGGAGCAGCTAGGAGGAGGAATGGGAACAGCTAAGGGGGAGGAATGGGAGCAGCTAGGGGGAGGAATGGGAGCAGCTAGGGGGAGGAATGGGAGCAGCTAGGGGGAGGAATGGGAGCAGCTAGGGGAGGAATGGGAGCAGCTAGGAGGAGGAATGGGAGCAGCTAGGGGGAGGAATGGGAGCAGCTAGGAGGAGGATTGGGAGCAGCTACGGGGTGGAGGATTAGTATTGGGAACAGCTAGGGGGAGGAATGGGAGCAGCTAGGGGTGGAGGATTAGGATTGGGAACAGCTAGGGGAGGAATGGGAGCAGCTAGGGGGTGGAGGATTAGGATTGGGAACAGCTAGGGGGAGGAATGGGAGCAGCTAGGAAGGAGGATTGGGAGCAGCTAGGGGTGGAGGATTAGGATTGGGAACAGCTAGGGGGAGGAATGGGAGCAGCTAGGAAGGAGGATTGGGAGCAGCTAGGGGTAGAGGATTAGGATTGGGAACAGCTAGGGGGAGGAATGGGAGCAGCTAAAGGGGAGGAATGGGAGCAGCTAGGGGGAGGAATGGGGGCAGCTAGGGGTGGAGGATTAGGAATGGGAACAGCTAGGGAGAGGAATGGGAGCAGCTAGGGGGAGGAATGGGAGCAGCTAGGAGGGAGGATTGGGAGCAGCTAGGGGAGGATTGGGAGCAGCTAGGGTGTGGAGGATTAGGATTGGGAACAGCTAGGGGGAGGAATGGGAGCAGCTAGGGGGTTGAGGATTAGGATTGGGAGCAGCTAGGAGGGAGGAATGGGAACAGCTAAGGGGAGGAATGGGAGCAGCTAGGGGGAGGAATGGGAGCAGCTAGGGGGAGGAATGGGAGCAGCTAGGGTGGAGGAATGGGAGCAGCTAGGGGGAGGAATGGGAGCAGCTAGGGGGAGGAATGGGAGCAGCTAGGGGAGGAATGGGAGCAGCTAGGGGGAGGATCAAATCAAATCAAATCAAATCAAATTTTATTTGTCACATACACATGGTTAGCAGATGTTAATGCGAGTGTAGCGAAATGCTTGTGCTTCTAGTTCCGACAATGCAGTAATAACGAGCAAGTAATCTAACTAACAATTCCAAAAAAAAAACTACTGTCTTATACACAGTGTAAGGGGATAAAGAATATGTACATAAGGATATATGAATGAGTGATGGTACAGGGCAGCATAGGCAAGATACAGTAGATGATATCGAGTACAGTATATACATATGAGATAAGTATGTAAACCAAGTGGCATAGTTAAAGTGGCTAGTGATACATGTATTACATAAGGATGCAGTCGATGATATAGAGTACAGTATCAACGTATGCATATGAGATGAACAATGTAGGGTAAGTAACATTATATAAGGTAGCATTGTTTAAAGTGGCTAGTGATATATTTACATAATTTCCCATCAATTCCCATGATTAAAGTGGCTGGAGTAGAGTCAGTGTCATTGACAGTGTGTTGGCAGTAGCCACTCAATGTTAGTGGTGGCTGTTTAACAGTCTGATGGCCTTGAGATAGAAGCTGTTTTTCAGTCTCTCGGTCCCAGCTTTGATGCACCTGTACTGACCTCGCCTTCTGGATGACAGCGGGGTGAACAGGCAGTGGCTCGGGTGGTTGATGTCCTTGATGATCTTTATGGCCTTCCTGTAGCATCGGGTGGTGTAGGTGTCCTGGAGGGCAGGTAGTTTGCCCCCGGTGATGCGTTGTGCAGACCTCACTACCCTCTGGAGAGCCTTACGGTTGAGGGCGGTGCAGTTGCCATACCAGGCGGTGATACAGCCCGCCAGGATGCTCTCGATTGTGCATCTGTAGAAGTTTGTGAGTGCTTTTGGTGACAAGCCGAATTTCTTCAGCCTCCTGAGGTTGAAGAGGCGCTGCTGCGCCTTCCTCACGATGCTGTCTGTGTGAGTGGACCAATTCAGTTTGTCTGTGATGTGTATGCCGAGGAACTTAAAACTTGCTACCCTCTCCACTACTGTTCCATCGATGTGGATGGGGGTGTTCCCTCTGCTGTTTCCTGAAGTCCACAATCATCTCCTTAGTTTTGTTGACGTTGAGTGTGAGGTTATTTTCCTGACACCACACTCCGAGGGCCCTCACCTCCTCCCTGTAGGCCGTCTCGTCGTTGTTGGTAATCAAGCCTACCACTGTTGTGTCGTCCGCAAACTTGATGATTGAGTTGGAGGCGTGCATGGCCACGCAGTCGTGGGTGAACAGGGAGTACAGGAGGGGGCTCAGAACGCACCCTTGTGGGGCCCCAGTGTTGAGGATCAGCGGGGAGGAGATGTTGTTGCCTACCCTCACCACCTGGGGGCGGCCCGTCAGGAAGTCCAGTACCCAGTTGCACAGGGCGGGGTCCAGACCCAGGGTCTCGAGCTTGATGACGAGCTTGGAGGGTACTATGGTGTTGAATGCCGAGCTGTAGTCGATGAACAGCATTCTCACATAGGTATTCCTCTTGTCCAGATGGGTTAGGGCAGTGTGCAGTGTGGTTGAGATTGCATCGTCTGTGGACCTATTTGGGCGGTAAGCAAATTGGAGTGGGTCAAGGGTGTCAGGTAGGGTGGAGGTGATATGGTCCTTGACTAGTCTCTCAAAGCACTTCATGATGACGGATGTGAGTGCTACGGGCGGTAGTCGTTTAGCTCAGTTACCTTAGCTTTCTTGGGAACAGGAACAATGGTGGCCCTCTTGAAGCATGTGGGAACAGCAGACTGGTATAGGGATTGGTTGAATATGTCCGTAAACACACCGGCCAGCTGGTCTGCGCATGCTCTGAGGGCGCGGCTGGGGATGCCGTCTGGGCCTGCAGCCTTGCGAGGGTTAACACGTTTAAATGTCTTACTCACTTCGGCTGCAGTGAAGGAGAGACCGCATGATTCCGTTGCAGGCCGTGTCAGTGGCACTGTATTGTCCTCAAAGCGGGCAAAAAGTTATTTAGTCTGCCTGGGAGCAAGACATCCTGGTCCGTGACTGGGCTGGGTTTCTTCCTGTAGTCCGTGATTGATTGTAGACCCTGCCACATACCTCTTGTGTCTGAGCCGTTGAATTGAGATTCTACTTTGTCTCTGTACTGGCGCTTAGCTTGTTTGATAGCCTTGCGGAGGGAATAGCTGCACTGTTTGTATTCAGTCATGTTACCAGACACCTTGCCCTGATTAAAAGCAGTGGTTCGTGCCTTCAGTTTCACACGAATGCTGCCATCAATCCACGGTTTCTGGTTAGGGAATGTTTTAATCGTTGCTATGGGAATGACATCTTCAACGCACGTTCTAATGAACTCGCACACCGTATCAGCGTATTCGTCAATGTTGTTGTCTGACGCAATACGAAACATCTCCCAGTCCACGTGATGGAAGCAGTCTTGGAGTGTGGAGTCAGCTTGGTCGGACCAGCGTTGGACAGACCTCAGCGTGGGAGCTTCTTGTTTTAGTTTCTGTCTGTAGGCAGGGATCAACAAAATGGAGTCGTGGTCAGCTTTTCCGAAAGGGGGCGGGGCAGGGCCTTATATGCGTCGCGGAAGTTAGAGTAACAATGATCCAGGGTCTTTCCACCCCTGGTTGCGCAATCAATATGCTGATAAAATTTAGGGAGTCTTGTTTTCAGATTAGCCTTGTTAAAATCCCCAGCTACAATGAATGCAGCCTCCGGATAAATCGTTTCCAGTTTGCAGAGAGTTAAATAAAGTTCGTTCAGAGCCATCGATGTGTCTGCTTGGGGGGGGATATATACGGCTGTGATTATAATCGAAGAGAATTCTCTTGGTAGATAATGCGGTCTACATTTGATTGTGAGGAATTCTAAATCAGGTGAACAGAAGGATTTGAGTTCCTTTGGGAGCAGCTAGGGGAGGATTGGGAGCAGCTAGGGGAGGAATGGGAGCAGCTAGGGGGAGGAATGGGAGCAGCTAGGGGAGGAATGGGAGCAGCTAGGGGGAGGATTGGGAGCAGCTAGGGGAGGAATGGGAGCAGCTAGGGGGAGGAATGGGAGCAGCTAGGGGAGGAATGGGAGCAGCTAGGGGGAGGAATGGGAGCAGCTAGGGGGAGGAATGGGAGCAGCTAGTGGGGAGGAATGGGAGCAGCTAGGGGGAGGAATGGGAGCAGCTAGGAGGGAGGAATTTGAGCAGCTAGGGGGAGGAATGGGAGCAGCTAGGAGGGAGGAATGGGAGCTGCTAGGGGGAGGAATGGGAGCAGCTAGGGGGAGGAATGGGAGCAGCTAGGGGGAGGAATAGGAGCAGCTAGGGGGAGGAATGGGAGCAGCTAGGGGGAGGAATGGGAGCAGCTAGGGGGAGGATTGGGAGCAGCTAGGGGGAGGAATGGGAGCAGCTAGGGGGAGGAATGGGAGCAGCTAGGGGGAGGAATGGGAGCAGCTAGGGGGAGGAATGGGAGCACCTAGGGGGAGGAATGGGAGCAGCTAGGAGGGAGGATTGGGAGCAGCTAGGGGGAGGAATGGGAGCAGCTAGGAGGGAGGATTGGGAGCAGCTAGGGGTGGAGGATTAGGATTGGGAACAGCTAGGGGGAGGAATGGGAGCAGCTAGGAGGGAGGATTGGGAGCAGCTAGGGGGTGGAGGATTAGGATTGGGAACAGCTAGGGGGAGGAATGGGAGCAGCTAGGGGGTGGAGGATTAGGATTGGGAACAGCTAGGAGAGAGGAATGGGAGCAGCTAGGGGTGGAGGATTAGGAATGGGAACAGCTAGGAGGGAGGAATGGGAACAGCTAAGGGGGAGGAATGGGAGCAGCTAGGGGGAGGAATGGGGGCAGCTAGGGGTGGAGGATTAGGAATGGGAACAGCTAGGGGGAGGAATGGGAGCAGCTAGGGGGGAGGAATGGGAGCAGCTAGGAGGGAGGATTGGGAGCAGCTAGGGGAGGATTGGGAGCAGCTAGGGTGTGGAGGATTAGGATTGGGAACAGCTAGGGGGAGGAATGGGAGCAGCTAGGGGTGGAGGATTAGGATTGGGAGCAGCTAGGGGGAGGAATGGGAGCAGCTAGGGGGAGGAATGGGAGCAGCTAGGGGGAGGAATGGGAGCAGCTAGGGGGAGGAATGGGAGCAGCTAGGGGTGGAGGATTAGGAATGGGAGCAGCTAGGGGGAGGAATGGGAGCAGCTAGGGGGGAGGAATGGGAGCAGCTAGGAGGGAGGATTGGGAACAGCTAGGGGGGAGGAATGGGAGTAGATTGACTTGTGAGCAGATTGTCATGTGGATGACCATATGGAAATGTTTGTGGCACCAAAAGAACACACAGCTCTGACACGCATGCATGCACACACACGTACAGAATCCTGATCACTAGCTCCCCAGTGACAGCTGGAGCCAACAGAACATTCACAGACTTCTAATTTGTCATAACCACCTCCTGTGGTAGAAAAATATGCTCCAGAAATTAGGTGAGAGAGAGAGAGAGAGAGAGAGAGAGGGGGAGAGAGAGAGAGAGAGAGGGAGAGAGAGAGAGAGAGATAGAGAAAGACCGCACAGATTTAGGATTATATTTGGTTTCCCATTAGCTGTAAAATCCAATCAACGTTCATTTGTCACGTGCGCCGAATACAACAGGTGTAGTAGACCTCACAGTGAAATGCTGAATACAACAGGTGTAGTAGACCTTACAGTGAAATGCTGAATACAACAGGTGTAGTAGACCTTACAGTGAAATGCTGAATACAACAGGTGTAGTAGACCTCACAGTGAAATGCTGAATACAACAGGTGTAGTAGACCTCACAGTGAAATGCTGAATACAACAGGTGTAGTAGACCTTACAGTGAAATGCTGAATACAACAGGTGTAGGTAGACCTTACAGTGAAATGCTGAATACAACAGGTGCAGGAAGACCTTACAGTGAAATGCCGAATACAACAGGTGTAGTAGACCTCACAGTGAAATGCTGAATACAACAGGTGTAGGTAGACCTTACAGTGAAATGCTGAATACAACAGGTGTAGTAGACCTCACAGTGAAATGATGAATACAACAGGTGTAGGTAGACCTTACAGTGAAATGCTTACTTACAGGCCTTAACCAACAGCTCGATCTTTAAGTAGAAAATAGGTATTACAATAGAGAAGTAAAGACCTAAAACAACGGTAAAAAGACAGTGAAAAATTACAGTAAAGAGTCTCTGTACACTGGTTAGTCGGGCTGATTGAGGTAGTATGTACATATAGATGTGGTTAAAGTGACCATGCATATATGATAAACAGAGAGTAGCAGTAGCGTAAAAGAGGGGTTGGCAGGTGGTGGGTGGTGGGATACAATGCAGATAGCCAGGGGAGCCAATGTGCGGGAGCACTGGTTGGTCGGCCTAATTGAGGTAGTATGTACATGAATGTATAGTTAAAGTGACTATGGATATATGATAAACAGAGAATAGCAGCTGCGTAGGTGCGTGATTGAGAGGTTGGGGGGCACACAATGCAGATAGTGTGGGTAGCCATTTGATTACCTGTTCAGGAGTCTTATGGCTTGGGGGAGAAAAAAAAATGAGAAGCCTGTTGGTCCTAGACTTGGCACTCCCGTACCGCTTGCCATGTGGAAGCAGAGAGAACAGTGTATGACTGGGGTGGCTGGGTCTTTAAAACATTTTAGGGTCTTCCTCTGACACCACCTGTTTTAGAGGTCCTGGACGGCAGGCAGCTTAGCCCCAGTGATGTGTTTGGCCGTACGCACTACCCTCTAGTGCCTTGCGGTCAGAGGCCGAGCAGTTGCCGTACCAGGGAGTGATGCAACCAGTCATGCTCTTTAGTGGGTTGGCGCCCCCACTTGGGTTGTGCCGTGGCGGAGATCTTTGTGGGCTATACTCGGCCTTGTCTCAGGATGGTAAGTTGATGGTTGAAGATATCCCTCTAGTGGTGTGGGGGCTGTGCTTTGGCAAAGTGGGTGGGGTTATATCCTGCCTGTTGGCCTTGTCCGGGGATATCATCGGATGGGGCCACAGTGTCTCCTGACCCCTCCTGTCTCAGCCTCCAGTATTTATGCAGCAGTAGTTTATGTGTCGGGGGGATAGGGTCAGTCTGTTATATCTGGAGTATTTCTCCTGTCTTATACGGTGTCCTGTGTGAATTTAAGTATGCTCTCTCTCTCTCTCTCTCTCTCTCTCTCTCTCTCTCTCTCTCTCTCTCTCAGAGGACCTGAGCCCTAGGACCATGCCTCAGGACTACCTGGCATGATGACTCCTTGCTGTCCCCAGTCCACGTGGCCGTGCTGCTGCTCCAGTTTCAACAGTTCTGCCAGCGCCTATGGAAACCTGACCTGTTCACCGGACGTACTACCTGTCCCAGACCTGCCGTTTTATACTTTCTAGAGACAGCAGGAGCAGTAGAGATATTCTGAATGATCGGCTATGAAAAGCCAACTGACATTTACTCCTGAGGTGCTGACTTGTTGCACCCTCGACAACTACTGTGATTATTATTATACGACCATGCTGGTCATTTATGAACCTTTGAACATCTTGGCCATGTTCTGTTATAATCTCCACCCGGCACAACAAGAAGAGGACTGGCCACCCCTCATAGCCTGGTTCCTCTCTAGGTTTCTTCCTAGGTTTTAGCCTTTCTAGGGAGTTTTTTCCTAGCCACCGTGCTTCTACACCTGCATTGCTTGCTGTTTGGGGTTTTAGGCTGGGTTTCTGTACAGCACTTTGATATATCAGCTGATGTAAGAAGGGCTATTTAAATACATTTGATTTGATTTGATTTGGCAAAAGAGGTATTGTATCCCAATAAATTAGCTGGTGGACCTCTTCGGCTAGCCAGGAGATGGACCTAGCTCGAGGCTAGCTCAGGGATAACTGGTGCTTGCTTCTGGACAGAGACGTCAGCCACTCGGATTGCAGCTACGATGCTCCGGTGTAAAGGTTGAATTGATAATAATATTAATATTGATACTAAGAATGTTATGTATCTTTAGACTTCATGGCAGCTATTAATATTATTGATCATCTGTTATTGATTACCTATTACGACACTTTATATTGGTGTTTCCTTTATTTTGGTAGCGACCTGTAGATCCACAAATGTTTTTCTCTATACAGAATAGTCATCTCATTGTAAATTATGGAGGTTATTCCATTCCATAGGCTATAATACCTAATGGGTGATTTCTGGCAGAGGTAAAGTTGCAAAAAGTATCTGCTCTTCCAGAAAACACAGATGAATCATATTCCTGGAGTAAGAAAGGAGCAGGAAATCCACACGGTGGTGAGTAGAAACACTAATTAACACATCTTTGAACTTTTTCTGATGGACAGCATAACACAATGCTAGAGCCTCTCCAATACACTCCTCCCATTGAAAACAATCGAGATGCTGCATGTTTTATGGATTTTGTCTGATTTTAAGGCCCTATTATAGTCCTCATAAATCAACAATATAATAGTTGTTACAGGTTAAAACCTTTTTGGGATAGGTGGCAGCATTTTCACTTTTGGATGAATAGCGTGCCCAGAGTGAACTGCCTCCTACTCAGTCCCAGATGCTAATATATGCATATATTTAGTATTATTGGATAGAAACCACTCTGAAGTTTCTAAAACTGTTTGAATCTGTGAGTATAACAGAACTCATATGGCAGGCAAAAAACCTGAGAAAAATCCAACCAGGAAGTGGGACATCTGAGGTTTGTAGTTTTTCAATGCTTGGCCTACCGAATACACATTGAGATATGGATGAGGTTGCACTTCCTAGGGCTTCCACTAGATATCAACCGTCTTTAGAAACTGGTTTGAGGATTCTACTATAAAGGAGGGGCTCATGAGACCTCTTTGAGGTGGGGCTCATGAGACTCCTCTCATTCCAGTGCTTTTCTGAAGACAAAGGAATTCTCCAGAAGTCTCCGGTGGGAACATTATTGATGTGTTCTATCCTAATCTGCCAATTATATTAATATTCTAGCATCTGGTCCTGAGAAATAGGCCGTTTACTTTGGGAACGTTATTTTTCGAAACATAAAAATAGTGCCCCCTAGCTTCAAGAGGTTAACCTGGTTTCTATTACAACACAGTAAAATAGTGCCCCCTAGCTTCAAGAGGTTAACCTGGTTTCTATTACAACACAGTAAAATAGTGCCCCCTAGCTTCAAGAGGTTAACCTGGTTTCTATTACAACACAGTAAAATAGTGCCCCCTAGCTTCAAGAGGTTAACCTGGTTTCTATTACAACACAATAAAATAGTGCCCCCTAGCTTCAAGAGGTTAACCTGGTTTCTATTACAACACAGTAAAATAGTGCCCCTAGCTTCAAGAGGTTAACCTGGTTTCTATTACAACACAGTAAAATAGTGCCCCCTAGCTTCAAGAGGTTAACCTGGTTTCTATTACAACACAGTAAAATAGTGCCCCTAGCTTCAAGAGGTTAACCTGGTTTCTATTACAACACAGTAAAATAGTGCCCCCTAGCTTCAAGAGGTTAACCTGGTTTCTATTACAACACAGTAAAATAGTGCCCCCTAGCTTCAAGAGGTTAACCTGGTTTCTATTACAACACAGTAAAATAGTGCCCCCTAGCTTCAAGAGGTTAACCTGGTTTCTATTACAACACAGTAAAATAGTGCCCCTAGCTTCAAGAGGTTAACCTGGTTTCTATTACAACACAATAAAATAGTGCCCCCTAGCTTCAAGAGGTTAACCTGGTTTCTATTACAACACAGTAAAATAGTGCCCCTAGCTTCAAGAGGTTAACCTGGTTTCTATTACAACACAGTAAAATAGTGCCCCCTAGCTTCAAGAGGTTAACCTGGTTTCTATTACAACACAGTAAAATAGTGCCCCTAGCTTCAAGAGGTTAACCTGGTTTCTATTACAACACAGTAAAATAGTGCCCCCTAGCTTCAAGAGGTTAACCTGGTTTCTATTACAACACAGTAAAATAGTGCCCCCTAGCTTCAAGAGGTTAACCTGGTTTCTATTACAACACAGTAAAATAGTGCCCCCTAGCTTCAAGAGGTTAACCTGGTTTCTATTACAACACAGTAAAATAGTGCCCCCTAGCTTCAAGAGGTTAACCTGGTTTCTATTACAACACAGCTGTCATAACTGTTTATTTTTATTATTGCTAAAGGTACTGCATAGGTGTAAACATCATTTTATTAGCAAGAGATAGCACTTGTATAGCCTAAGAAAGTATAAGAAATGTGCAGAAAGTAGTTTTGAATATATTTTATTGAAGGGAAACAATAACAGTCTTGAACATCTTTGGCAACATAGTGATATATTATTATATACTGTACAATGAGGAATTCAACTACAAAATACTAGTCTTCTCCCATTTTATGAACCATTGCCCCCACCCACAAGGTGAATAAACAACAACAATGAATAAGAATAAAAAAGAAAGATAGATACAAAACAAAAACGTGAAGAACATAAATCAATTAACTCTAATTAGTACTTGTAGGACAGTATGCAAGTGTGTGTGCATGGACTTTGCAGATCTATTTCTCACATGTGCAAATCATAGTATTTGTTTTACAGTCCTCCTTTGGGGGGGGGGGGCAGAGTTGACATCTCCTCCTCCTACCTGCCCCAGCTGCTGCCTCAGGTGATTCAGGACAACATTCAGCCTCCTGAACAGCTTTCACAAGCTCTGCAGAGGCTGCTGTGCAGGGGAGGCTCTCCCTTCTTTGAATGTGTGGGGTTACGAGTGCCTGTCCCAGCTGCTCCAGGGACACCCTACTCTTGTGGAAGATGACCAGGGGCCAGCGGGCAGTGATCCTCCTGCAGCTGTAAGTTCCAATCACCTTGTCCATGTTGTCCATGTCTCCTTTGTTGTGGTTATAGTCCAGGATGATGGCTGGCTTCCTGTCCTCACGATCACTGATCTCAGCCGTTTTGTGCAGTGTGCTCAGGAGGACCACATTCTTGTTCCTCTTTGGGAGGTAAGAAACGTGGGGGTGAAGGCAACCTTTGATGAGACGGCCTCTTATCCCTGTTGTTGTGAGGAGTGCAGGGGGAGCTCAGGCTTGTTCTTTCTAACCGTGACAACCATGGTGATCTTCCTCTTCAGGAGCTGATGGCTGAGTTCAATCAGTAGCACACATAATCTACATTTCTCATTGTGTGTGTGTGTGTGTGTGTGTGTGTGTGTGTGTGTGTGTGTGTGTGTGTGTGTGTGTGTGTGTGTGTGTGTGGTGGGTGTGTGTGTGTGTGTGTGTGTGTGTGTGTCGTTGTGTGTGTGTGTGTGTGTGTGTCTGTGTGTGTGTGGTGGGTAAATGATTTAATAACTCTTGGGTCTAAAATGACCCCAGTCTTTGAACCCTGGTGGTGTAAAGCTTTAATGGAAATATGAACAACGGTGTTTCACTTTTTCTAATGTTGGGGTCACTCTAGGAAAAATTATCAAATTTCAAATTGAAAAAAATATAATTTAGGTGGTTTTCTCTGTTGTTAAACATAGTGGCTGGTCATTTTTTACCCTTATATGAAGGTCAGTGAATACGGAAAACTTCAAGAACTTTTCTTCAAGTGCAGTCGCAAAACCCATCAAGCGCTATGATGAAACTGGCTCTCATGAGGACCGACACGGGAAGGGAAGACCCAGAGTTACCTCTGCTGATAATAAGTTCATTAGAGTTACCATTCTCAGATTGCAGCCCAAATAAATGCTTCACAGAGTTCAAGTAACAGACACATCTCAACATCAACTGTTCAGAGGAGACTGTGTGAATCAGGCCTTCATGGTTGAAATGCTGCAAAGAAACCACTACTAAAGGACACCAATAAGAAGAAGAGACTTGCGTGGGCCAAGATACAAGAGCGATGGACATTAGACAGGTGGAAATTTGTCCTTTGGTCTCCAAATTGGAGATATTTGGTTTCAACATGCCATGTCTTTGTGTCACCTCATGTGTGTTTCCCACCATAAAGAAAGGAGGAGGAGGTGTGATGGTGTGGGGGTGCTTTGGTGACACTATCTGTGATTTATTTATAATTCAAGGCACACTTAACCAGCATGGTTACCACAGCATTCTGTAACGATATGCCATCCCATCTGGTTTGTGCTTAGTAGGACTATCATTTGTTTTCAACAGGACAATGACCCAACACACCTCCAGGCTGTGTAAGGGCTATTTGACCAAGAAGGAGAGTGATGGAGTGCTGCATCAGATGACCTGGCCTCCACAATCCCCCATCCTCAAGCAAATTGAGATATTTTGAGATGAGTGGGACCACAGAGTTCAGGAAAAGCAGACAACAAGTGCTCAGCATTTTTGGGAACTCCTTCAAGACTGTTGAAAAAGCAGGTGAAGTTTATTGAGAGAATGCTCTAACAATTTTTTGGTTAATACATGATTCCATATGTGTTATTTCATAGTTTTGATGTCATCACTATTATTCTACAAAGTAGAAAATAGAAACTAATAGCAAAATCCTTGAATGAGTAGGTGTTTTAAAACCACTCCACAAATGTCTTGTTAACAAACTATAGTTTTGGCAAGTCAGTTAGGACAACTACTTTGTGCATGACACAAGTCATTTTTCCAACAATTGCTTGTGCTTGTGGAAGTGCTTGTGGAAGGCTACGCAAAACATTTGACCCAAGTTAAACAATTTAAAGGCAACGCTACCAAATACTAATTGAGTGTATGTAAACTTCTGACCCATTGGGAATGTGATAAAAGAAATCAAATCTGAAATAAATCATTCTCCCTCTACAATTATTCTGACATTTCACATTCTTAAAATAAAGTGGTGATCCTAACTGACCTAAAACAGGGGATTTTTACTAGGATTAAATGTCAGTAATTGTGGAAAAACGGAGTTTAAAAGTATTTGGCTACAGTGTAAACTTCTACCTTCAACTGTATCTATGTATATGTATTATTAGTGTTATTGTTATTATTATTGTACACATTTGAATACATTTACAAACATCTGTGATTGGCTGATATATTTGTCCACCCACTAACCCATGAAAAAAAAAACGTTAAAAAAAAATAAGGCACATAATATTCAACCTGTCAGTTGGACCCTGAAAGAAACAAAGTTCCACAGGTGTGCATGTTACTTTGTTCAAAAGTAAAGGCGTACATAACGCATAATCATTTGCTAAATCATTGTTGTACTGTTTGACCCAGTAGGCCACCGGAAGACCAGTGGTGGGCGTTGATTGGCCGAATACCCGGGTCGCGGGGTGGTTTGAATTGTCAACAAAGCAACATGACAGAAACATGACGCCAAGTTTTCGAACTACCAGTAGTTTCTTTGATAAGATTTATAAAGCGATCTGTGCATTTGAACAACAAAATCAATCCTATTTCTCTTTTGCAAAAAAACAACAAATTACCACTGCTGCACATGCTGTTTTAAACAGATTATAGTATGCTATTTAGAGCAGTTAGCTCACAAACAAACGAGTGCACCAGGGAGAACAAACATGGATGCAATACGTGAAAACAAATGGTTTAACTGGGGATAGCTATCTATCATAATGTCACAAAATATTATCTAACTGGATAGCTAGCTAACATAATGTCACAAAGCATTATCTAACTGGGGATAGCTAGCTAACATAATGTCACAAAGCATTATCTAACTGGGGATAGCTAGCTAACATAATGTCACAAAGCATGATGCGCTAACAAGTTAACTTTCATTCTGAAATAACTTCAGATATTAGTTTACAAAAACTTGATATTGGTATGGGCGCTAACAGCTGGCAAGCTAACAGTTAGCTATAGCTATCTAGCTGCTTATCAAAGGTAGTTAATTTGACAACAACAACAAAAATCGACCAAACTATTTCTTAATGTTTCTCAAAATTACAATAGCTGGCTAATTAATTCCATAATGCTTTGTGATACACCCATTATTATGCTGTTTTTAGTCCACACAACATGTCGACCTGTAATACAGTCTGATGCTCTTTTGTCCTACCAGATTCACGTCAAGAAGGTTCTAGCCAGTGTAGGTCTCTGTTTTTTGACTCTTGTTGTATGTAGATGTCCTGTTTACAAGGTTCCAGACTGTTATGACTGTTATGTCATTTATTTACAAGTAAATTACAACCAGCTTTTAAGTTGGTTCCATCTGTACCTGATAGAGCAGATCTAGTCTGACGTGGGGAAGTAAGCTGTCTGGCATGAGAGACTCATTGGGAGGAGGAGAGTAGAGCAGACCCAGAAGTTCGGAACTGAACGCACATTTGAGCGGTCCATTTACTTTGTGCTGTTATAATTTATGCGTTGAAATCCTGCGATTTCATTGGGGCAGTTCACCGTCATTGCAAATAGTTGGCAAAACAAACAAAGGACTGTTTGCATGGCCTATGCACCCCGGGGCTGCAGGCAGTCAATGAAGGGCAGAGTAGTAAGTAACTGAACATCTTGTTTTGAACAATAGATTTTTGAAATAGGATGTTACGTTCCCCAGATTATGTGTTGTAGATTGTGTATTTTGCATGTGTTTATTTCAGGAAATGGCTTCCTGAAATCCCTCAAGCAGCTGATTGGTCGACTCCAGGGCTAATTGGAGAGCTGACCCCGTCCCCTCGTCAAGACACAGCTGTCTCCAATTACCCATTCCTTCTGAAGCTATATAAAAGCCAGTGTTCTGTTCAGGAGGGAGATTTTTTTTTGGAGGTAGAGATTTTGCTGGAGGTAGGGATTGCTGAGATTGATTGTGATAGAGGTTGATTTTGCTGGAAAGTGGTATGTTCTGTGAGTTTGTTGCTCAGATAGAGCTTATTTGACATCCTTTTGTTTCTTAGTTTGTTTAAAATTGTTTAATATTCTGTTTCATTTGTTCCCAGGGGGGAAGGGGAAGGCACCTAGGGAGTGCTTAGGCAAGAGGCCCGCGGGCATACATATACCCGTAGCATATTCGCTGTCTAGACACACTAGGTAAGACCTGGGCGGACCACCCCTTGTATTTTGGTTAGGGCACCAGGTGGTGCTAAATTAGGTAAGTAGTGGGTAAGCAGATAAGATGGGAGAGGGGGGCTTTGAGATTTACTTTCCTTGCTTTGGTTCCGTCCAGCCCCTTTTCCCCATATTACCGTGTAAAGGAATAAAGTCCTTGTAAACGGTACCACATTCTGCCTGTTGTCATTCTTACTTGCACCTACAGTCCATACCTTTTTCGCTTCACGGAGAGTCTAGTTGTAGCAGGGTGTTGCGTTCCCTCTTCATAGAGGCGTGCGTAACATAATGGGGGCTCATCCGGGATATTTCCATTAAACCCACCGGACCCTGCTGCTCTGAGCTCTCTGTGGTTAGTGATTGAGGTGTGATGGTAGGTTGTGAGTTTGGATGACTTGTTTTGTTAGTGTGTTCAGGAGACTGCATTGTATAAGATGGCTGCCTCAGCCATCTCCAAGTTTTTTGAAGCGCCCTCTATTGATTGTTTGGTGAGGTTTCGTAAAGTAGACCTTGTAGCTATAGCTGACCATTATGGATTTGTATTCCCTGAGAAAGCCCTAAAGGCTGAGCTGTTGGTGCTAGTCAGGGAGGGTTTAGTGAGAGAACGGATTC
Organism: Oncorhynchus tshawytscha; assembly: GCF_018296145.1. Classification (NCBI taxonomy): domain Eukaryota; kingdom Metazoa; phylum Chordata; class Actinopteri; order Salmoniformes; family Salmonidae; genus Oncorhynchus; species Oncorhynchus tshawytscha. The sequence continues at coordinate 2,067,762 of NC_056444.1, forward strand.
TCTCATTGCAAGGAGAGGAGACTGGTAGACCTTCTGATGCCAAGTCAGAGGACAGGGCGGAGGAAGGGGTTCCTCGTACCCCCTTTACATTGCCCCGATTCGATCCTTTATCTTCTGCTTCGGGTCGTTCAGATGGGACTGCTAGGCTGAAGGTGAGGCTGGCTCGGTTAGAAATGGAGCAAAAAGATAAAGAGAGACAGATGAATTTTGAACTTGAAATTAGGAAAATAGAAGCTGACAAGGAGGTGAGGATCCGACAACTGGAGCTAGATGCTGGCTCCAGTGCGACTCCACAAGCTGCTCATCATCAAGCCCACTTCGATGTGAGTAAAAACATAGCTTTAGTCCTTCCATTCCGAGAGTCGGAAGTTGATTATTATTTCTCTGCGTTTGAGCGTGTGGCCGCTGCGCTGCATTGGCCACTCGAGGTTTGGCCGCTTCTGTTACAATGTAAATTGTCTGGGAAAGCCCAGGAAGTAGTAGCTGCTCTCTCCCTGGAAGACAGTTTACATTACGATACAGTTAAAACTACTGTGTTGCGGGCTTATGAGTTGGTGCCTGAAGCTTATAGGCAGCGCTTCAGGAACCACAAAAAAACGTCTCACCGTACATTTGTTGAATTTGCTAGGGACAAAGAGTCTCTGTTTAGTCGTTGGTGTTCAGCCAGCAAAGCTAACACCTTTGCTGATATTCGGGAGATGATGCTGTTGGAGGACTTTAAAAGCAACCTCCCAGATAGACTTGTAGTTCATTTAAATGAACAGAAAGTGGTGACATTGGCCCAAGCAGCAGTGTTGGCAGATGAGTACGCTTTGACACACAAGACTGTCTTTGGTGCTCCATGTTTTGAAGGCCGGACGATTACGTCATCAGTTCCTCGTTCAGGTCGCTTTTCCTCTAACAACCCTAAGCCTTTTCAAGAAATCCGTGAATGTTATTACTGTCACCAAAAGGGTCACGTGATTGCGGACTGCCCAGTTTTGAAAAATAAACCGAAACGGTCCCAGTCACCGTCCCCAAAAATGAGAAGTTTGGGTTTAGTCAAGTCTTTGGATCGTCCATTGGATTGAGATATTGACTCAGCATTTGAGAAACCGGATCCTGTCTATGCTCCGGTTATGTTTCCTTAACAGGAGAACCAACTGATCAAAAGCCTATCCAAATCCTACGTGACACCGGGGCGGTGCAGTCAGTAATCATTACTGATGCTTTACCCTGGTCTCCTGAAACGTATTGTGGCTCACATGTCATATTACAGGGGATAGAGACAAAAATCGTACCTGTACCATTACACTGGGTCCACTTAGTGTCAGACTTGGTATCAGGATGTTTCCGTGTTGGTGTAGTGTCTACACTGCCAGTATCAGGAGTAAAATTGCTACTAGGGAATGATATTGCTGGTGGTAATGTCACTCCTGTGTTAGAGGTAGTAGACAACCCAGAAATCAGAACTACAGATGAGAAATTGGTTCAAGCATTTCCACATGTTTTTCCTGCTTGTGTGTTAACGAGGGCACAATCTCGCAAGCTAGGAGATGTGGTGGATTTGGCTAGTTCTATTTTTGAGAATGTTGAGGTAGAAGACAATGCACTGAGTATTCCTTCTGCATTGCCGACAGTTTTTACCCCCATAAAAACTAAGGCAGGGGAAAACGAAATCGCGCCCCAATTACATGACATTCTTTTGTCTGTCACCCCTGAGAAGGTGATTGAATGTCAAAAAGAAGACACCAGTCTTCGCAAGTGTTTTGCTTCGGTAATTTCCATTGAGGAAGCTAAAACTAGACAGACTGCCTACTTTATGGAAGCAGGAGTTTTGATGTGTAAATGGGCATCTCATGACACCATTAATGACTGGAGTGAAGTGTGTCAAGTGGTTGTTCCTACACCGTTCCGACAGCAGGTGCTGTCACTCGCCCATGACCAGGCGTGGTCTGGACACTTGGGGATCACAAAGACCTATAACCGGGTCCTTCGTAATTTCTTCTGGCCAGGTTTGAAGTCTGACGTGGTCCAATTTTGTAAAACATGTCACATATGTCAACTCACTGGGAAAGTGAATCAAACAGTTCCACGAGCGCCACTCTGCCCGATTCCTGTGGTAGGGGAACCGTTTGAAAGAGTGATAATTGATTGTGTAGGTCCATTGCCGAAAACCAGGTCAGGTAACCAGTTCCTACTAACAATAATGTGCAGTGCTACTCGATACCCAGAGGCTATTCCTCTCCGTACTATAACGGCTAAGACTGTGGTGAAGGCACTGGTGAAGTTCTTCTCTACGTTTGGACTCCCTAAAGTAATCCAAACTGATCAGGGATCCAACTTCATGTCTAAACTGTTTTCAAATGTGTTAAAGACATTGTGTATTTCCCATCAGGTCTCCAGTCCGTATCATCTAGAGAGTCAAGGGGCTCTAGAACGCTGGCATCAGACACTGAAGGCAATGGATATGGATACCAGTACTGATTGGGATGAGGGGGTGCCCTTTGTCCTATTTGCTATAAGGGAAACGATACAAGAGTCCTTAGGGTTCAGCCCTGCTGACCTTGTGTTTGGACACACCCCACGGGGTCCGCTGAAAGTTTTGAAGGAGCATATCTTATCTCCTACACCCAGTAGCGCCCCTAAAAATGTGTTGGATTATGTCAGTAAGATGCGGGAGAGACTGCACGCCGCATGTGCGTTAGCCCAAAAGTCTCTCTACTCGTCTCAAAAACGCATGAAGTTGCATTATGACAAAAAGGCTGTTGGCCGTTCATTTGCACCAGGGGATCAAGTTTTAGTTTTGTTGCCAATCCCTGGCTCATCTCTGTCAGCATGTTTTTCTGGACCATATCTGGTGGAAAAGAAACTCAATGACACCAATTATGTGATAAAGACACCAGATCGAAGGCGTTCTTCCCGTGTGTGTCATGTTAACATGCTGAAAACATATTATGTGCGTGATTCTCCCGACAGCTCCTCAGGTAAGCCGGTCCAGCCCGCCGTCTCCAGTGTGGCTGCGGTGGTGCTGAAGCCTGGCTGGGACTTAGATGAGGATAAGGAGGATGGGTTGGAGTTACGCCATACATTACAGCAAGGTGAACGCCTATGTAATTCAGAGATGCTGAAGAAGTTACCCTCTCAAATGGAACATTTGGATAATGATCAAACTAAGGATCTTATCCTATTGATAAACAGTTTTCTCAGTGTGTTTCAGGACATTCCAAGTCGCACATCCATCTTGGAACATGACGTGGATGTGGGGAACGCTGTTCCTATACGTCAGCATCCGTACCGGGTTAATGCTAAGAAAAGAGAGGTAATGAAAAGTGAGGTAGCTTATTTATTACAGAATGACATGGCAAAACCCAGTAACAGCTCCTGGAGTTCTCCATGTATTCTTGTTCCTAAGCCTGACGGTACGTCCCGCTTATGTACGGACTATCGTCGCGTAAATGCAGTTACAAAGTCTGATTCTTTTCCTCTACCTCGCTTAGATGACTGTATTGATAGAAAAGGCTCTGCTGCTTACGTTAGTAAGTTAGATTTGTTAAAAGGTTATTGACAGGTGCCTCTGACCTCTCGAGCTTCTGACATATCGGCTTTTGTTACGCCAGATAACTTTGTACAATACACTGTGATGCCCTTTGGCATGTGTAATGCACCTGCTACTTTTCAGCGGCTAGTTAACATTGTGTTTGAAGATGTGCCAAATTGTACTGCGTACCTTGACGATGTGGTGATTCATTCGTCTACTTGGTCTGATCATCTCTCCACTTTGAAAAGTGTGTTTCAGCGGTTGGAGAAGGCTTCTTTAACCCTCAATTTGGCCAAGTGTGAGTTTGGGAAGGCTACAGTGACTTACTTAGGGAAACAAGTGGGACGAGGTCAAGTGCGCCCAGTAACTGGCAAAGTGGAAGCAATTGTTGCCTTTCCTGCTCCCACTACTCGCCGCCAGTTGCGCAGATTCCTAGGGATGGTAGGGTACTATCGTACATTCTGTAAGAATTTCTCGACGGTAGTAGCTCCCCTTTCATCTCTGCTTAGTCCCAAGGTACCATTCAAGTGGTCCAAGGACTGTAACTACGCTTTTGAGTCCGCTAAAGCGCTACTTTGTAGTGCCCCAGTGCTTGCCGCCCCCAACTTTGACAAACCTTTTAAGTTGGAGGTAGATGCTAGTATTATGGGGGTGGGTGCGGTTCTCTTACAGGAAGATGAAGACGGAGTGGATCGGCCCGTCAGTTTCTTCTCCCGTAAATTCAACTCGTGTCAGTCAAGGTACTCTACAATCGAACAAGAGACGCTGGCTTTATTGCTTGCCTTACAGTTCTTTGAGGTATATGTGGGCTCCAGTGCCTTGCCTGTAGTGGTCTTCACAGACCATAATCCGTTGGTGTTCTTGAAACAAATGTACAACCAGAACCGCCGCCTTATGCGGTGGGCTCTGATTGTGCAAAGATATAATGTACAGATAGCTTATGTGAAGGGCTCGGCGAATGTGGTTGCTGACGCTCTATCACGGGTTTACTAACTGGGGATACGTTGGCATTTATTATTGCAAAACTAGGTTTGCAATTTTTGTGGTGGGCGTGTTACGTTCCCCAGATTATGTGTTGTAGATTGTGTATTTTGCATGTGTTTATTTCAGGAAATGGCTTCCTGAAATCCCTCAAGCAGCTGATTGGTCGACTCCAGGGCTAATTGGAGAGCTGACCCCGCCCCCTCGTCAAGACACAGCTGTCTCCAATTACCCATTCCTTCAGAAGCTATATAAAAGCCAGTGTTCTGTTCAGGAGGGAGATCTCTTTTTTTTGGAGGTAGAGATTTTGTTGGAGGTAGGGATTGCTGAGATTGATTGTGATAGAGGTTGATTTTGCTGGAAAGTGGTATGTTCTGTGAGTTTGTTGCTCAGATAGAGCTTATTTGACATCCTTTTGTTTCTTAGTTTGTTTAAAATTGTTTAATATTCTGTTTCATTTGTTCCCAGGGGGAAGGGGAAGGCACCTAGGGAGTGCTTAGGCAAGAGGCCCGCGGGCATACATATACCCGTAGCATATTCGCCGTCTAGACACACTAGGTAAGACCTGGGCGGACCACCCCTTGTATTTTGGTTAGGGCACCAGGTGGTGCTAAATTAGGTAAGTAGTGGGTAGGCAGATAAGATAGGAGAGGGGGGGGCTTTGAGATTTACTTTCCTTGCTTTGGTTCCGTCCAGCCCCTTTTCCCCATATTACCGTGTAAAGGAATAAAGTCCTTGTAAACGGTACCACATTCTGCCTGTTGTCATTCTTACTTGCACCTACAGTCCATACCTTTTTCGCTTCACGGAGAGTCTAGTTGTAGCAGGGTGTTGCGTTCCCTCTTCATAGAGGCGTGCGTAACAGTTGTATAGCCCAGTCCTATGTGTGTATAGTTGTACAGTCCTATGTGTGTATAGTTGTCCAGTCCTATGTGTGTATAGTTGTACAGTCCAGTCCTATGTGTGTATAGTTGTACAGCCCAGTCCTATGTGTGTATAGTTGTCCAGTCCTATGTGTGTATAGTTGTACAGTCCTATGTGTGTATAGTTGTCCAGTCCTATGTGTGTATAGTTGTATAGTCCAGTCCTATGTGTGTATAGTTGTCCAGTCCAGTCCTATGTGTGTATAGTTGTCCAGTCCAGTCCTATGTGTGTATAGTTGTATAGTCCAGTCCTATGTGTGTATAGTTGTACAGTCCAGTCCTATGTGTGTATAGTTGTACAGTCCAGTCCTATGTGTGTATAGTTGTACAGTCCAGTCCTATGTGTGTATAGTTGTACAGTCCAGTCCTATGTGTGTATAGTTGTACAGTCCTATGTGTGTATAGTTGTACAGTCCTATGTGTGTATAGTTGTACAGTCCTATGTGTGTATAGTTGTATAGCACAGTCCTATGTGTGTATAGTTGTATAGCCCAGTCCTATGTGTGTATAGTTGTATAGCCCAGTCCTATGTGTGTATAGTGCGTAACATAGGAAAATGTACACGTTTAGCACACTTTCATGAGCATGTAAAACATAATTTAGCTACCTTGTTGAGGTGTGTTATTACATCGGACAAAGGGATTGTTCGGATGGAAAACAAAGAAACAATCGGCTACAGCACAATCTCTCTTGCTTTTATGCCTGTCAACAATTTTACTGGGTGTGAAAGTAGAAGGGGATATGGAAATTGGTCAAACAGACCGCCAGGCGACGTTATGCAAGTTCCAAAAACACCAACCCACTTGAACAGGCTGTAATTCCATGCGATTTTCTTCAAACTGCTCTTAAACAAATATGGCATTATCATAACAGACCTCACCGTGAAATGCTTACAAGCCCTTAACCAACAGAGAATCTTGTTTCTCATGTTCTGAGAGTCTTTAGTTGCCTTTTGGCAAACTCCAAACGGGATGTTATTTTTACTGAGGAGTGGCTTCCGTCTGGCCACAAAGCCTAATTGTAGGTTCTCCCATCTCCACAGAGGAACTCTGGAGCTCTATCGGACTGACCATCGGGTTCTTGGTCACCTCCCTGACCAAGGGTCATCTCCCTCGGTTGCTCAGTTTGGCCCCGCGGCCAGCTCTAGGAAGAGTCTTGGTGGTTAACACTTCTTCAATTTAAGAATGATGGAGGCCACTGTGTTCTTGGGGACATTCAATGCTGCAGAAATGTTTTGGTACCCTTACCCAGATCTGTGCCTTGACACAATCCTGTCTTGGAGATCTACGAACAATTCCTTCCACCTCATGGTTTGGTTTTTGCTCTGACAACTGTCAATTGTGGGACCTTATATAGACAGGTGTGTGCCTTTCTAAATCATCTTCAGTCAATTGACTTTACTCTAGGTGGACTCCAATCAAGTTGTAGAAACATCTCAAGGATGATTAATGGAAACAAGATGTACCAGAGTTCAATTTCGAGTCTGATAGCAAAGGGTCTGAATAATTATGTAAATATAGTATTGTCCAATCTGACAGAGTTTAAGAGGATCTGCAGAGAAAAATGGGACAAACTCCCCAAATACGTGTGTCAAGCTTGTAGCTTCATACCCAAGAAGACTCCAGGCTGTAATCGCTGCCAATGGTGCTTCAACAAAGTACTAAGTAAAGGGTGTGAATACTTATGTGATGTGACATTTCAGTGTTTTATTCCTTATAAATTTGCTAAAATTTCTTAAAACCTGTTTTCTCTTTTTCATTATGGGATATTGTGCTTAATAGATTGGTTGGGAAAACAATTATTTAATCAATTTTAGAATAAGGCTGTAACATAACAAAATTTGGACAATGTCAAGGGGTCTGAATACTTTCTGAATGCACTGTATATATATATATATATATATATATATATTATGCCAAAGATAAAGAAAAACCCTTGAATGATTAGGTGTGTCCAAACTTTTGACTGGTATGTGTATATATATTTAAAGGGTATTAGATGTTTTAAATTGCATTGCCCATTTAATACTGCAGGTGCTTATCAAACTGGAAGAAACAGTTTCTTAAATGCACCATCTGAATGAATCTAATGTAACATATTTGCTGTATCGCTGCTATTTTTGTAGCTTAATTTATCAGACTCAAGGCCTTTGTCAGAGCTTTCGTGAGTGTTTTTCATTTGCAACCTTATGTAGATAATGCTCCATGTCAAGCCTGTGGGTAACTGGTGAAAGGAGTCAGGCGCAGGAGAGCTGAGATTCGTGGACAAGGTTTTTAATAAAAGATAACACCAGTATAAACACAATACTACGGTGCAGGAAAAATACCGGTACCACGAAATAAACAGCGTAATAATAAAACCCGGCAACAAAATACCAACCGTCAGTAACAGTCTGAACAATAAAACAAACACGCACACAAACATGGGGGAAATAATGAACATGTAATGGGGGAAGTGAAACCAGGTGTGTAGAAAACAAAGACAAAACAAATGGAAAATGAAAAGTGGATCGGCGATGGCTAGAAGGCCGGTGACGTCGACCGCAGAACGCCGCTCGAACAAGTAGAGGGACCGACTCTGGCGGAAGTCTGACAACCCACATCCGTTCAATGCATCCAATAGGGAGTTGTGTTACCAAATATAACAATGTGCATGTCACAAGTAATCTCATAAAGTGTGTACGTAAAATGGATTAAAGATGTCTGTAAAACTACAATGAGGACATCGACCTATCAAGTACATTCTCATCATTGGGTATAGAGAAATAAAAACCGTCTGAGTGTCAGTTCATGTTCATGTTTACAACACAACATGCATGGTCATCTCATGGTCATCTCATGGTCATCTCATGGTCATCTCATGGTCATCTCATGGTCATCTCATCATTAATACCTTTACGGAATAATGTCTGGAGGGTGAAAATCACAAAACTATTTTACTCAGTGTATTATTCATTTTACCTCCCTTGTCTGTTATCTTAACTTTCTCTATGCCACAGAATCTAAAGGTATAAATGTCATGTTTCAGGTCATTAAAATGTACTGCGACAGGATAATCCCTGTCTCCTGATTGAACTTTTATGTTCACTAATTCTCTGAGAGAACGAGAGGTTTTACCTACATAACACAGCCCGCATGGACATTTAATCATGTAGATAACATTGGTGGAGGAGCACCTAATAATGCCATTTATTTGGACCTGTTTTCCTGTATGTGGGTGGCAATAGGACTTCATCATATTGTTGCTCTGTGAGCAGCCTCTGCATTTATAGCTACCATTCAGAAGAGGGGGCAAAAGAGCCTGGCTCATTGTCTTTTGTGGCTGGCAGTTGGCATGGACCAATTTGTTGCGTAAATTGCAACTTCTCCTATATACAATAAGTGGTGGGTTCTTAAATTCAGCTGGCAGAGCTGGGTCCGATGATAGAACATGCCAGTGTTTCTTGACAGCATCTCGCACTTTGCGCCAGTTCAAAGTATATGTGGTAGTGAATATTCCAAAGTGTTCTTTAGCTCTAGTGGGACTTTTTAGTAGCAGTTCATCTCGTGTTTTCCCCAATGCCAAATTAAAATCTTCATCCACACATTGTGGAGAGTAGCCTCTTCTTAGAAACCTATTGTTCATCTCGGCTGCTTTTTCTAGATAGTCCTCTGTGGAGTGGCATATACGGGCACAGTCTGAAAAACTGGCCTCTTGGAAGTCCTCTTTTTAATGGCTCAGGGTGGAAGCTGTCCCCTTGTAAAATAGAGTATTTCTGTCTGTTTCTTTTCTATACAGAGTTGTAAACAGGGTAGCATTTGATTTCTCAATCCACATATCGAGGTAATGAACACATTTCGTGTCACATTCAATAGTGAACTTGAGATTAGAATATAGTCCGTTGGTTGGTATTTGTTTGTATCTCAGACTCTCAAGTAGTGAGCTAGGGCTTGCCGTGTTTTAGGTTTGTGTAATGTACAGGTATGGACGTATGGCACATTTGCAGCAATTTCATATTCTGGTTTTTAGACAGTGTTGTTTAATAGCACTTGCTCCAGATTAGAGCATATATCCCTTTGGATCCCGTGTGGGATCAACACTCCGTTTTCATATAGAAACGTTCATTACGTCTCTGAATTTCTTCTTCATATTTATCATAGTCTAAAACAACCACAACTTGTCTGCAGGTTTAACAACCAAAGATGGATCTTTCATTAATTCATTAAGTGCCTGTTCTTCTGTTCTAGTGAGATTCTTTTGAATGTGGTTGGTTTTTCTCCAATACACTGACACGACTTCTTGTTCGACAGATGTTGAAATGTTGAACAATGTAATAAACTATTGACTTTTCAAATAAGGTACCTTACATGTTATTTTGGCTGATATTTTGTTAGCTACGCTGTCCTTACAAACCACATAGCATATCATTACAGCAGTATGTACCGGTACGGTGTTAGCTAGCTACCTAATGTTAGTTGGCTACTTATACATCAAACTTGCCAGTTTATTAACTGTAGGCTATCTAACTAACTACTCATTGTTTATTGACATGATTATTTCCATCATTTTTAGCTTAGCTAAATGGTACAGTCGCAGTGCGCTCTCAATTGACATTCGGGTGCTTACCTAAATTCGCTCTGGCTATCTACTCTGATTTCAGAGCACTCACATATTATTGTACCAGAGTACAGAATAATGAATTTATGAATGCTCAACACCAGTTGAATATGGGCTGTGTCAGTAAACGTCGGCAAAAAAAAGTTAATTGTTGCCAGCAGTTACAGTCACCAACACTCTGGATAACATGAAAACTGACTAACCAGCTCTGCTAGGGCGAGTAAAATGGTTAGAGTGGAAGTAGCTAGCAAGCTAGCCAACATTAGTTTGGGACTGCTGTTGTAAGATCAGAACGCTCAACCTTACTCCTCGGCCCGAATGTTCAGTGTGCGCTCTGAACGCTCAGAGAGTGAAACACTCTGAATTTACAAACCGACAATCTGACAACGCTCTGACTTTACGTGTGCACTCTGGCACTCCTGACTGAATTTAAGAACACACCTGAAGTGGTAAAAAGTCTAACTAGTAACTTGTCATAAAAAGCAAAAGGTTGCATAGCAACAGCATCAACTTCCGGTAGACTGGCAAAGAGCTCAACTAAAAAGATACTGTTCGTTTACAGTATACTCAAATGAACTAATAGTATATAGTGTGTAGTGTATACTCATTAAGTATGTAGAATACAGTATGTTAGTATGGGTAGTAAAACACAGCTTGTTTGTATATGGCCATATTCCCAGTCACCTCGCCATGGTTAAACGCGGGGTTCGCACTTTCAGATTTGTGCGATCTATCCATGGTTTCTGATTTGATCATGGCTCTCTCCCGATATTGTGTCCCAGTCCATACAGCCAGCTGGGTTCTCAGTACATTGTGCAGACAGGAGTAAAGAATTATCTGGGAAGAAGAAAGGCAGGGTTGTATGTTTCATTATTTATCGTCTCATGGTGTGATTGTGATAATCGACAGAAACTCAAGTCCATTTGTTCACCTGACCTATTAGAATGAAATACACATTTTTAGATTTCAAATCAAATCAAATCAAATTTTATTTGTCACATACACATGGTTAGCAGATGTTAATGCGAGTGTAGCGAAATGCTTGTGCTTCTAGTTCCGACAATGCAGTAATAACCAACAAGTAATCTAGCTAACAATTCCAAAACTATTACCTTATAGACACAAGTGTAAGGGGATAAAGAATATGTACATAAAGATACATGAATGAGTGATGGTACAGAGCGGCATAGGCAAGATACAGTAGATGGTATTGAGTGCAGTATATACATATGAGATGAGTATGTAAACAAAGTGGCATAGTTAAAGTGGCTAGTGATACATGTATTACATAAGGATGCAGTAGATGATATAGAGTACAGTATATACCTATACATATGAGATGAATAATGTAGGGTATGTAAACATTATATTAGGTAGCATTGTTAAATTGGCTAGTGATATATTTTACATCATTTCCCATCAATTCCCATTATTAAAGTGGCTGGAGTTGAGTCAGTGTGTTGGCAGCAGCCACTCAATGATAGTGGTGGCTGTTTAACAGTCTGATGGCCTTGTGATAGAAGCTGTTTTTCAGTCTCTCGGTCCCAGCTTTGATGCACCTGTACTGACCTCGCCTTCTGGATGATAGTGGGGTGAACAGGCAGTGGCTCGGGTGGTTGTTGTCCTTGATGATCTTTATGGCCTTCCTGTGACATCAGGTGGTGTAGGTATCCTGGAGGGCAGGTAGTTTGCCCCCGGTGATGCGTTGTGCAGACCTCACTACCCTCTGGAGAGCCTTATGGTTGTGGGCGGAGCAGTTGCCTTACCAGGCGGTGATGCAGCCCGACAGGATGCTCTCGATTGTGCATCTGTAGAAGTTTGTGAGTGCTTTTGGTGACAAGCCGAATTTCTTCAGCCTCCTGAGGTTGAAGAGGCGCTGCTGCGCCTTCTTCACGATGCTGTCTGTGTGGGTGGACCAATTCAGTTTGTCTGTGATGTGTACGCCGAGGAACTTAAAACTTACTACCCTCTCCACTACTGTTCCATCGATGTGGATAGGGGGGTGTTCCCTCTGCTGTTTCCTGAAGTCCACAATCATCTCCTTAGTTTTGTTGACGTTGAGTGTGAGGTTATTTTACTGACACCACACTCCGAGGGCCCTCACCTCCTCCCTGTAGGCCGTCTCGTCGTTGTTGGTAATCAAGCCTACCACTGTTGTGTCGTCCGCAAATTTGAAGATTGAGTTGGAGGCGTGCATGGCCACGCAGTCGTGGGTGAACAGGGAGTACAGGAGAGGGCTCAGAACCCACCCTTGTGGGGCTCTAGTGTTGAGGATCAGCGGGGTGGAGATGTTGTTGCCTACCCTCACCACCTGGGGGCGGCCCGTCAGGAAGTCCAGTACCCAGTTGCACAGGGCGGGGTCGAGACCCAGGGTCTCGAGCTTGATGACGAGCTTGGAGGGCACTATGGTGTTAAATGCCGAGCTGTAGTCGATGAACAGCATTCTCACATAGGTATTCCTCTTGTCCAGATGGGTTAGGGCAGTGTGCAGTGTGGTTGAGATTGCATCGTCTGTGGACCTATTTGGGCGGTAAGCAAATTGGAGTGGGTCTAGGGTGTCAGGTAGGGTGGAGGTGATATGGTCCTTGACTAGTCTCTCAAAGCACTTCATGATGACGGAAGTGAGTGCCACGGGGCGGTTTCACCAATTTGTTTTTCTCCCACTCACAAAAGTTCTGAAGAAGGCCTTGAGGCTGATGCATAAAGCTTAATAAAGAGCATTGTGCGGGTTTCTTCTTCAACGTAGGAATCATTACAAAACATTTTCGTATACACTATTTTTGGCCCAACCGTTGGAACTTTTGCTTTCCTGGATATAGCCACTATATTGCGATCACTACATCCAACGGGTATGGATACTGCTTTAGATCAAAGTTCTACAGTATTAGTAAAAATGTGATCAATACATGTGTATGATCTTGATCTTGTTCCTGTAATACTTGTAAACACACTGGTAGGTTGATGAGTTACCTGAACCAGATTACAGGCACTGGTTACACTAAGAAACTTCCTCTTGAGCGGACAGCATGATGAAAACCAATCAGATCACCCAGAAAGTAGACCTTATCTATCAGCATCACACACATTATCAATCATTGCATACATATTATCCAAATACTGACTGTTGGCACTTGGTGGCCTATAGCAGCAACCCAAAAGAAGAGGTTTTAGATGAGGCAGGTGAACTTCAACCACAACACTTTAACAACATGTGGTCCTCTAAGCTTTACAGGAATATGGCTCTGAACATATACAGCAAAACCTCCCCTTGGGCATTGCTGTCTTTTCTGTAGATGTTATATCCTTGTTGCTACTGATGTACCAAGAAAAGGAATTATCTAAATGAGTTCCAGAGGTCGTCTGAGCTCCAAAAGCATTGGGACAGTGACATTTGTTGTTTTTGCTCTGTACTCCAGCACTTTATATTTGAATGTGCAGGATTCTGACCTGGTCAGATGTGTGTTTCTTTGTCTGTGTGTGATTTGTTTGTTTGTGTGTGTGTGTGTGTGTGTGTGTGTGTGTGTGTGTGTGAGAGTGAGTGAGTGTGAGTGTGAGTGTGAGTGTGTGAGTGTTAGTGGTTATCCATGTTTGTATGTGTGTCTGTCACCTGTCTGTCATGAGTTCACCCTCTCCTCGCTCTTGTCAGAGATATTTTTGCCCCTCTCCCCCTCTATCCTATCAGAGGTATTTTTGCCCCTCTCCCCCTCTCTCCTATCAGAGGTTATGTTTCTAGAATGTTCTCTGCAAGTAAATATCCCATCAATAATTAATGGAACTGTTTTTGTTGCGGCTTCCTCTCTGTGTGACATCTTGTTTCTGCCCAAACAGGCAGAATGGGCTGTGGACCTTATGATGTTCATCAGGAAAAACACAGACCAGCTCTCAGCACATACAACGTCTTCTGCCTGAAGGAACAATCATTTTGTCATTGTTGACAAACGAACCATTCAATGTGGGGTGTATCTAATCCTTCACTAATCTGATGTAATATCTAATCCTCCACTAATCTGATGTAATGTCTAATCCTCTACTAATCTGATGTAATGTCTAATCCTCCACTAATCTGATGTGATATCTAATCCTCTACTAATCTGATGTAATATCTAATCCTCCAATAATCTGATGTAATGTCTAATCCTCCACTAATCTGATGTGATATCTAATCCTCTACTAATCTGATGTGATATCTAATCCTCCAATAATCTGATGTAATGTCTAATCCTCCAATAATCTGATGTAATATCTATCCTCCAATAATCTGATGTAATATCTAATCCTCTACTAATCTGATGTGATATCTAATCCTCTACTAATCTGATGTGATATCTAATCCTCTACTAATCTGATGTGATATCTAATCCTCCACTAATCTCATGTAATGTCTAATCCTCCACTAATCTGATGTAATATCTAATCCTCTACTAATCTGATGTGATATCTAATCCTCCACTAATCTCATGTAATGTCTAATCCTCCACTAATCTGATGTAATATCTAATCCTCCACTAATCTGATTTAATATCTAATCCTCCACTAATCTGATGTAATGTCTAATCCTCCACAAATCTGATGTAATGTCTAATCCTCCACTAATCTGATGTAATGTCTAATCCTCCACTAATCTGATGTAATGTCTAATCCTCCACAAATCTGATGTAATGTCTAATCCTCCACTAATCTGATTTAATATCTAATCCTCCACTAATCTGATGTAATGTCTAATCCTTCACTAATCTGATTTAATGTCTAATCCTCCACTAATCTGATGCAATTAAGGATAAGTAAAGATCTTTTAGTTTCTGATTTCACTTAAAACATTGCTTCATGTTTAGCAATCAGTCATTACTTTTTAAATCTACATTTGTCTGCTTAAAATATAATTGTTTTGTCATGTCTCTCATGAAAAACTGTATGTCACAAAATATGTAGTCGTTGTTCTAAATTGATGAAACCATCAATGACTCACAGACCCAAAATAACAGACCCAGACTAACAGACCCAGACTAACAGACACAGACTAACAGACACAGACTAACAGACCCAAAATAACAGACCCAGACTAACAGACCCAGACTAACAGACCCAGACTAACAGACACAGACTAACAGACACAGACTAACAGACCCAAAATAACAGACCCAGACTAACAGACCCAGACTAACAGACCCAGACTAACAGACACATTCTAACAGACCCAGACTAACAGACCCAAAATAACAGACCTAGACTAACAGACCCAGACTAACAGACCCAGACTAACAGACACATTCTAACAGACCCATACTAACAGACCCAAAATAACAGACCCAGACTAACAGACCCAGACTCACAGACCCAAAATAACAGACCCAGACTAACAGACCCAGACTAACAGACACATTATAACAGACCCAGACTTACAGACCCATTATAACAGACCCAGACTTACAGACCCAGACTAACAGACCCAGACTCACAGTCACAGACTAACAGACCCAGACTAACAGACACAGACTAACAGACACAGACTAACAGACCCATCTAACAGACCCAGACTCACAGACCCAGACTAACAGATCCAGACCAACAGACCCAGACTATCAGACCCAGACTAACAGACACAGACTCACAGACCCAGACTCACAAACCCAGACTCACAGACCCAGACTCACAGATACGTAACAGTCATCAAATACAAGTTGCTTTTCAGTGGTCAACCTGCCATAGTGATCTTTGGGGTTGCAGCTCTAAGTGTGTCTAATTCTCTATTGTGCACTTAGACACAGCATTGGGAAGGAAAGGGTCTTGTAGCCTTGGAAAAGAGGCTTGTTCTCTGTGCTTTTCTGCGTTCAGCGGGGACATGAAACTGAGTGTTTTTGTGTTGTATGGTGGTAATGCCCTCTAATGCTGTTGGTTGAGTCTCCACAGGAAGTCCTACTAGTCTCAGGTGGGTCCTCCCAAGGTACTAGCTGAATTAAATGGCTAGCTACTGTTGCCTAGCTGCCTGGCCGCCTGCCTTGGAGGTTTTTAAAGTGCGTCACAGCCCAGAGTGGGATCAGCGGAGAGGAAAACAGTAAAACATGTTGACTTCTGACAGGACTATCATTTTACATTTAGCAGACGCTTTTCATCCAGGGCCATTACAGTAGTGAGTCATTTAACAGACTCTCTGATCCAGGGCCACTACAGTAGTGAGTCATTTAACAGACTCTATTTTCCAGAGCCACTAGAGTAGTGAGTCATTTAGCAGACTCTCTTATCCAGAGCCACTACAGTACTGAGTCATTTAGCAGAAGCTCTTATCCACATTTTTCACAAGTTGGGCAGGGACACTGCTGTCCTTGTCACACCCTGATCTGTTTCACCTGTCTTTGTGCTTGTCTACACCCCCCTCCAGGTGTTGCCCATCTTCCCCATTATCCCCTGTGTATTTATACCTGTGATCTCTGTTTGTCTGTTGCCAGTTCATTTGTTCGTGAAACCTACCAGCGTCTGTTCCCCTTCTTCTGCCTGTTTCTTGCTCCTGTTTTCTAGTCCTTCCCGGTTTTGATTGTTCTGCCTGCCCTGACCCTGAGACTGCCTGCCGTTCTGGACCTTCCTTACCCCACCCCCATGGATTGGTAACCCTGCCTGCCCTGACCCTGAGACTGCCTGCCGTTCTGTACCTCCCTTACCCCACCTCCATGGATTGGTAACCCTGCCTGCCCTGACCCTGAGACTGCCTGCCGGTCTGTACCTTCCTAACCCCACCTCTCTGGATTATTGACCCTGCCTGCCCTGACCCTGAGACTGCCTGCCGTTCTGGACTCGTTGCACCCTATCTGGATTATTGACCCTGCCTGCCCTGACCCTGAGACTGCCTGCAGTTCTGTACCTTCCTTACCCCACATCCATGGATTGCTGACCTCTGTCTGCCTTTGACCTGTCATTTGCCTCCCCCTGTATTAGAAAGAAAAGTTTATTTCTTCGACACTATCTGCATCTGGATCATACCTGAAACGTGATAGTACGAACTGGCCATGACTGACCCAGCAGACTTGGACTGGCTCCACAATGCCATCTCCTCCCAAGCGGCCACCAGCGGAAGGCACAAGGAGTTGATTCATGGTCTTATGGAAGGGTTCCAGACCCTGGCCGAATGCCATGACCGAGCGTTTAACAGATTGCTGGAGAAATTCTGTGGGTTGTCTGTCTACCTACCTACCTACCTGCAGCATACCACAATGGTGATCTCCCAGCCTACCTCAGTGTCCCAAGTATCCCGTTTACCTCCTCTGGAGTGCTATGCTAGAGATTCTGGAATGTTCTGGGGTTTTCTCTCCAAGTGCTCCCTCATTTTCGATCTGCAGCCTTCTTCTTTCCCCTCGGACTGCTCAATGATATCGTACATCATAACACTGATGTCTGGGAGGGCACTCTCTTGGGTCACGGCGGTGTGGGAGTAACGGCGGTCTGTCTCAGTCTGGAGGAGATCGTGAAGGAGGTTCGGAAGGTGTTTGATTCTCCATTGTCTGGGAGAGAGGCTGCTCGCAAGCTGCTCCACCTACGTCAAGACTCCCGTAGTGTGACAGACTACGAGGTGGATTTTCAAACGTTGGCAGCTGAGAGTGCTTGGAACCCGAAGTGCTGTTTGGGAACGAACACCTCACCTCTGATGTACAACAGAAGTCTCCGATGGCTCCATTGCTGAGAGAACCCAAGGGTACCCGAGTTACTCTGAGAGCCTCCAAAGACCGCCAATTCACCTCTTCCCAAGCCCATGCAACTAGGCAGAGCTAGGCTGTCTCCAGCTGAACAGCTATACAGGCTTCACACTAAGAGTTGCCTATATTACGGGACTACTGGTCATTTCGTGTCCAGCTGTCAACTAAAAGACCAGGCTCACTGGTAGGAGCGAGTACTCTGGTGGGCCAGTCAACATCTCTCCTGGTACTCATCAACTCTGCAGCCAATGAGAGCTTTATGGATGCTAACCTGGCTTCCGAGCTGGATATCGCCACTCAGCCCCTCTCCATTCCCATTGATGTTACAGCACTGGATGCGCGATCTAGAGACCGGGTCAAACACAATACCACCCCCATCAACCTACCTGTGTCAGGGAACCACAGTGAGATGATCCAGTTCCTGCTCATTAAGTCTCCTCAGGTTCCCGTGGTATTGAGATTTTCCTGACTCCAGCGACACAATCCCATCGTTGACTTGTCTGCCGGTGCCATCATGAGCTCGAGCCCATTCTGCCATACCAGTGCCTGAAGTCAACACAGCCTGCTCCGGGATGTCTGCCTGGGACTCGGAAGTTGCCCCGCAAATCAACTCCATTCCCACGGAGTACAAGAACCTCTGGGAGGTGTTCAGTATGGCCCATGCCACTTCGCTGCCGCAACACCGACCTTTTGCCTGCGGGATTGACCTTCTCCCAGACACCACTCCTCCCCAGGGACAACTGTACTCTCTGTCGGAGACCTACATTGAGGACACCCTAGCTGCAGGGATTCCTACTGCCTCCCCCGCTGGTGCAGGGTTCTTCTTTGTGGAGAAGGACAAAATCCTGTGCCAGTCCATCGGCTACCGGGGTCTCAACGACATAACAACAACCGCTACCAGCTACCTCTCATTTCCATGGCCTTCTAGCAGCTTCAGGAGGCCACCTTGTTCTCCAAGATGGACCTATGGAATGCCTACCACCTGGTGTCGACACAGGAAGTGGAAGACTGCCTTCAACAAGACCAGCTGTGACTACAAGCACCTGGTTATGCCCTTTGGCCTTACCAATGCCACAGCTGTGTTCAAGGCTCTAGTTAATGATCTGTAACGCAACATGTTGAACCGGTTCATCTTTGTCTATCTCGATGACATCCTCGTCTTCTCCCGCCTTAGTCCAGAGTACAGTTGAAGCTTTTCCTGGGATTTGACAACTCTTATCGCAGCTTTTCCCGGAGCTACGGCATCCTGGCTTCCACCTTGTCTGCACTCACTTCTCCCAAGGTTTCATTTACTTGGTCCCCAGCTGGGTGTTCCGGGATCTCAAACACCGCTTCAACACAGCTCCAATCTTGGTTCATCCTGACCCGTCCCGCCAGTTTGTGGTGCGGGCCGATGCTTTGGATGTCATTGCCTCAACGCCACGGAGAAGAATTACGATGTGGGGAATCGTGAGCTTCCGCTCTGCGGTCCTGGAGTGGGCCCATTCCTCCAGTATTGCCTGCTACCAGGGCTCCCGCCGCACCCTGGCTTTTGTGCGAAAACGGTTTTGGTGGCCTACCATGGTTCCTGACGTCTGCGCATTCGTCACAGCTTTCACGGTCTGTGTACAGGAGCAAGGCTCCTCAGCAAACTCTGGCTGGTCTCCTCCAACCTCTGCCCGTCCCTCACCGTCCCTGGTCTCAAATGTACCTGTACTTTGTCATTGGTCTTCCCCGTCTGATGGCAACACCACCATTCTGACCGTTGTGGATTGGTTTTCCAAATTCCTCTCCCCAAGCTACTCTTGGTGCAACACGTCTTCCGGATCCATGGACTGCCAGTTGACATGGAGCCCGTCCCAGTTCATTTCTCGTTCCAGTTCTGGACAATGTTACGCACCCTCATTGGGTTGTCGACCAGCCTGTCCTCGGGGTTCCACCCCACTTCAATGGCCAGTCGGAGTGAGCCAACCAGGACCTTCAGACTACTCTGCCCTGCCTGGTCAACCACATGGAGCCAGCAGCTGGTGTGGGTCGAATACACCCATAACACCCTTCCCTGCTCTGCCACTGGCCTATCACCTTTGAGCGTTTCCCGGAACATCAGTGCCCGCTCTTCCCTGAGCAGAAAGAAAAGGTTGGCACACCTTCGGCCCAGATTTTTTTTCCACCGCTGTCGTCTTACCTGGAGGAGAGCCCGGTTGGCCCTCCTCAAGACCACCTCCAGGTATCGACGACAAGCGGATCGCCACCGGACTCCGGCTCCCCAGTATGGTCTCGGACAGAAGGTATGTCTGTCCATCCGGGATCTGTTCTTCTTCTGTTGCCCCGCACCCTCCGTATACATGTATACATCCCACTTTCCACTGTCCAGAGTTAAACCCATGTCTCACAGCCCCTTGTCTCCTGCTCCTGCCTGTTTTTTTGGTCTTGTTTTCTAGTCCTTCCCAGTTTTGACAGTTCTGCCTGCCCTGACCCTGAGCCTGCCTGCTTATTTGTACCTTACCCCACCTCACTGGATTATTGACCCCTGCCTGCCGCCTGCCCTGACCCTGAGACTGTCTGCCGTTCTGTACCTTCCTTACCCCACCTCCATGGATTGCTGACCCTGCCTGCCCGGACCCTGAGACTGCCTGCCGTTCTGTACCTTCCTTACCCCACCTCCATGGATTGCTGACCCCTGCCTGCCCTGACCCTGAGACTGCCTGCCGTTCTGTACCTTCCTTACCCCACCTCCATGGATTGCTGACCCCTGCCTGCCCTGACCCTGAGACTGCCTGCCGTTCTGTACCTTCCTTACCCCACCTCCATGGATTGCTGACCCTGCCTGCCCGGACCCTGAGACTGCCTGCCGTTCTGTACCTTCCTTACCCCACCTGTCTGGATTATTGACCCCTGACCCTGAGACTGCCTGCCGTTCTGGACCCTTTGCACCTTCTCTGGATTACTGACCTCTGTCTGCCTTTGACCTGTAGTTTGCCTGCCCTGACCCTGAGACTGCCTGCCGTTCTGTACCTTCCTGACCCCACCTCTCTGGATTATTGACCCTGCCCGCCCTGACCCTGAGACTGCCTGCCGTTCTGTACCTTCCTTACCCCACCTTCTCTGGATTACTGACCTCTGCCTGCCTTTGACCTGTAGTTTGCCTCCCCTGTATTAGAAAGAAACGTTTGTTTCTTCAACACTATCTGCATCAGTCAATCAATCAAATGTATTTATAAAGCGCTTTTTCACATCAGCCAATGTCACAAGTGCTATACAGAAATCCAGCCTAAAACTCCAAACAACAAGCAATGCAGATTTAGAAGCATCTGGGTCAAACCTAAAACGCGATAGTCCTAGCTACAGGGGGGGGGGGTGAAGCTGGTTCCACCATTGGGATGCCAGGACAGTGAAGAGCTTGAATCTGTATTACAGTCCAACATCTCTGTTGTTCTTCATCCTTGCTACTGGAAAAGGCTAGGGAAGGTTCATTCTAGAGAAGTGTGTTACTCAGCTGTTTTTGGTTGTGTTTTGAAATATTGTTAGTGTGTTTTCAAGCAGTACCAACTCAGTGGCCTAGTGGTTAGAGTGTCCTCCCTGAGGGTGTCCTCCATGAGGGTGTCCTCCATGAGGGTGTCCTCCATGAGAGTGTCCTCCCTGAGGGTGTCCTCCCTGAGAGTGTCCTCCCTGAGGGTGTCCTCCATGATAGTGTCCTCCCTGAGGGTGTCCTCCATGAGAGTGTCCAGAGATTGAAAGGTTGTGAGTTCAATCCCTGGCCGAATCATACCAAAGAATGTAAAAATGGGACCTGACGCATCTCTGCTTTACACTCAGCATTTTGGAGATTGGGGATAAAGCACTACAATAGACTAGTGTCCTGTCCAGAGAGGTACTGTACATCAAGCTGCCTCGCTCTACACAAACAGGGAATAGACTAGCGTCCTGTCCAGAGAGGTACTGTACATCAAGCTGCCTCGCTCTACACAAACAGGGAATAGACTAGCGTCCTGTCCAGAGAGGTACTGCACATCAAGCTGCCTCGCTCTACACAAACAGGAGATAAGCTACTAGCCTATGAGCTGTTCCGACATGCACAAGCCAAGGTTGTTGCAAGGTTACTTACTTATTTTCCAAGACAATGACCTGTCTGTTTTCAATGCACCATAGCTGAGTCTACAGTAGTACTGAGGATGGTGGAGGCAGCAGTGTCCTGTCTGTCTTCACTGCACCATAGCTGAGTCCACAGTAGTACTGAGGATGGTGGAGGCAGCAGTGACCTGTCTGTCTTCACTGCACCATAGCTGAGTCTACAGTAGTACTGAGGATGGTGGAGGCAGCAGTGTCCTGTCTGTCTTCACTGCACCATAGCTGAGTCCACAGTAGTACTGAGGATGGTGGAGGCAGCAGTGACCTGTCTGTCTTCACTGCACCATAGCTGAGTCTACAGTAGTACTGAGGATGGTGGAGGCAGCAGTGTCCTGTCTGTCTTCACTGCACCATAGCTGAGTCCACAGTAGTACTGAGGATGGTGGAGGCAGCAGTGACCTGTCTGTCTTCACTGCACCATAGCTGAGTCTACAGTAGTACTGAGGATGGTGGAGGCAGCAGTGTCCTGTCTGTCTTCACTGCAACATAGCTGAGTCTACAGTAGTACTGAGGATGGTGGAGGCAGCAGTGTCCTGTCTGTCTTCACTGCACCATAGCTGAGTCTACAGTAGTACTGAGGATGGTGGAGGCAGCAGTGTCCTGTCTGTTTTCAATGCACCATAGCTGAGTCTACAGTAGTACTGAGGATAATGGAGGCAGCAGTGTCCTGTCTGAGTCTATAGTAGAACTGAGGATAATGGAGGCAGCAGTGTCCTGTCTGAGTCTATAGTAGAACTGAGGATAATGGAGGCAGCAGTGACCTGCCTGTCTTCACTGCACCATAGCTGAATCTATAGTAGAACTGAAGATAATGGAGGCAGCAGTGTCCTGTCTGAGTCTATAGTAGAACTGAGGATAATGGAGGCAGCAGTGTCCTGTCTGAATCTATAGTAGAACTGAGGATAAGGGAGGCAGCAGTGTCCTATCTGTCTCAGTGTATGGTACAGGCTCACCAATCCAAGAAATCATCATACCCTAGAAACTGTTTACTAAACACACTAATTGTCCACATTATCAAAGCACTAATTAACCACATTATCAGACCACTAATAATCCATGTTATCAGACCACTAATTATCCACATTATCAGACCACTAATAATCCATGTTATCAGACCACTAATTATCCACATTATCAGACCACTAATAATCCACGTTATCAAACCACTAATTATCTACATTATCAGACCACTAATAATCCACGTTATCAAACCACTAATTATCCACATTATCAGACCACTAATTATCCACGTTATCAAACCACTAATTATCCACAGAAAGGGTGAAGAAAGCAATACAATTAAAAGGGCCTGGGCTGTAACTGGACTGTATCTTAGATATGTAGTTTATAGAGGCAGAGCTATGAAGGACCAGGGATGTGAACTGTATCTTAGATATGTAGTTTATAGAGGCAAGGCCAGGGCGATGAAGGACCAAAGATTTTAATCCGTCAGTCTGATGGTCGATATAAAGGTTAGGCCTCCAAAGGCTTTCTTCTTCTCTTCAACATCAAAGTGTAAATCCACAGATTTCTGCCTCTGGAGGACAAGGCTCCATTATGACTGTGTTCCTATGGCTCAGTGTGTTACAGAGCCCAATAATACTGGGGGTTTATACCAGGGGTCTCATGGATCAATAGGACTCATGATCTTTGCTTTGCCTCCTTGGCCTGGCTGTGATGTCACAACATCTATCCCCTGCTTCACTTAAAGAAAAGGAAGAGAAAACAGAGGAGGAGAGAGAGGGAGACAGAAAGGAGGAGTGGAAGGAGAAGGAGTAAAAAAGGAGATGAGGGAGAGAGAAGGCAGAGTAGGTAATCAAAGGAGAGAATGAGGGAGGAAGAAAATAAATGAGGGAGAGGAAGGAGATGAGGATGGGGAGAAAAGGAGAGGTGGAAGGAGGAAGGAGATAAAGGAGAGATGGAAGGAGATAAAGGAGAGATGGAAGGAGAGCAAAAGGAGAGGTGGAAGGAGAGCAAAATGAGAGGTGGAAGGAGAGCAAAAGGAGAGGTGGAAGGAGAGAGAAAGAAGAGGTGGAAGGAGAGAGAAAGGAGAGGTGGAAGGAGATAAAGGAGAGGTGGAAGGAGATAAAGGAGAGTTGGAAGGAGATACAGGAGAGATGGAAGGAGATAAAGTAGAGGTGGAAGGAGATAAAGGAGAGGGGGAAGGAGATAAAGGAGAGGGGGAAGGAGAGAGAAATGACAGAGAAAGGAGAGGATGAGGGGGAGGTGATGAGAGGGAAAGGAGAGGAGGAAGGAGAGTAAAAGGAGACTAGGAAGGAGAGAGAAATGAGAGGAGGTAGAGAGAGGAGAGGTGGAACGAGAGGGAGAGAGGTCCATAACATCCTCACACTGGGCAGAAGAAAATATGAAAACCATCATATGCAAATGTTTCCACTTGAAACAGGCTTGATTTTTTCTTCTTCTTCTCTCTCTCTCTCTCTCTCTCTCTCTTTCTTTCTCTCTCTCTCTCGCTCTCTTCTCTCTCTCTCTCGCTCTCTTTCTCTCTCTCTCTCGCTCTCTTTCTTTCTCTCTCTCTCTCGCTCTCTCTCACACACAGCTCTCTGGATTAACACCCACATCCTGAAATGACATACAAAAGGAAAGAGGAGGCTGAAATATGACCAATACTGAGCCCCACACTGAGATAAATATGACCCAAGCTATAACACTGTTTATGGTCTAGTCAATATGTCAAAATGCAGCATTTACCAGTTTCAGCATTTAGCAGTCTAGGCCAGCCTCAACTTTTGTTAGTGTTGTTGTTGAACCAGCCATTGTTGAACCAGACATTGTTGAACCAGCCATTGTTGAACCAGCCAGTGTTGAACCAGCCATTGCTGAACCAGACATTGTTGAACCAGCCAGTGTTGAACCAGACATTGTTGAACCAGCCAGTGTGTTGAACCAGTCAGTGTTAGAAATAATAGAACATCATAAAACATCTAAGAAGCCAGGCCTGGTATTTACAGCGGATTTTGAAAAGGCATTTGATAAAGTAAGACAGGATTTTATTTATAAATTATTGGATTTTTTTCAATTTTGATAATTATTTTCTAAAATAGGTTAAAAAAATAATGCAAAGCAACCGCAGGTGGAAAAGAGTAAATAACGGCTACTTCTCAGAGAGTTTTGAAATGTCAAGAGGAGTTAAACAAGGGTGTCCGCTATCACCATATCTATTTGTTATGGCTAGTTATTAAAATCAGAACCAATAACAACATTAGAGGATTAGAAATCCAAGGCTTAAAAACAAAGGTACGGCGATGACTCAAGTTTTATAATAAGTCCGCTGCTCGATCCCTGCAATGTCTCATTGAAGATATAGATAACATTTCTGTACTCTCTGGACTAAAACCGGATTATGAAAAGTGTAACTATTCCCCATGCCGTTGCTGTAAATGAGAATGTGTTCTCAGTCAACTTACATGGCAAAATAACGGATAAATAAAAAAATAAACAAATAAGGTTACAATATCACTTATTGGATCTTTAAAAAATACAACTTTTACATTACCCTGTAGTTTACCTATAAAATGGGCTGATGGTGAAGTAGACATCATTGGGATTCATATTACAAAATATATAAATAAGCTCTCCACAATGAATTTTAATAGAAAACTTGTAAAAATAGACAAGATCCTGCAACCATGGAGAGGTAAATACCTGGCTATTTATGGAGAAATTTCCCTGATTAACTCCTTAGTCATATCTCAGTTTAGTCACTTACTTATGGTGCTGCATACTCCTGATGACTCGTTTTCAAATCATATGAGCAAAACATATTTTGCTTTATCTGGGACGCTAAACCAGACAAAATAAAACATGCCCATCTATATAATGAATATTAATTGGGTGGGTTGATATAATTAAATATAAAACACTAAACCTCTCTCTAAAACCTTCAGTTTCAGTTATTCAAAAGTTGTACTTGAACCCTAAATGGTTCTCAAGTAGATTACTAAGAAAAGCTCATCCATTGTTTAAAAATTGCATTTTTGCCTTTGTGCAGATTGCCATGTCTCATTTTTGATTAATTGAAAATTAAACTTTTTTTCAAATTATCTCTCTTTTTCAAACAAGCATTGCAGAGCTGTCTACAATTTCAATTTCATCTCCCTGAAAAGATAGAAGAAATATTACAACAAATATTATGGCTGAACTCAAATGTGCTGGTTAATAAAATACCTGTATTTATGGAAAAGATGTTTGAAAAGGGTATTTTGTTCTTAAATTATATTGTAAATTGGAATGGTAGAGTTATGTCCTTCATGGAGTTATCAGAATTGTATGAGCAGGTCTGCTCAATCCAAGAGTACAACCAATTGTTACCCCAAAAATGGAGGAGGCGGGTGGCAGCGGGAGGAGGTAGGGAACTGGTCTGTCTGCCCAATATAAAGGATCAAAATTGGCGGAGGAATAAAAATAGCACAAATAGGGAAGTATACCAGTTTCATTTGAGTACCAGGATGTTGACAACTGTGCCATACAGATTGCAAAATAGTTGGGAAGAAATGTTTGATGTACCAATTCCACGGTACAGAGTGAATGAGTTGATACAGTGGGGCAAAAAAGTATTTAGTCAGCCTCCAATTACCAAGTTCTCCCACTTAAAAATATGAGAGAGGCCTGTAATTTTCACCATAGGTACACTTCAACTATGACAGACAAAATGAGAAAAAAAATCCAGAAAATCACATTGTAGGATTTTTTATGAATTTATTTGCAAATTATGGTGGAAAATAAGTATTTGGTCACCTACAAACAAGCAAGATTTCTGGCTCTCACAGACCTGTAACTTCTTCTTTAAGAGGCTCCTGGGGGAGAGGAGAGGAGGCAGCCTGGGGTGGAGGAGAGGTGGCAGCCTGAAGGGGAGAGGAGAGGAGGCAGCCATGTGATCGAGTGCACTATGCAGGGAATAGGGTGCCATTTGTGTCTCACAGAGATATGCAGACATCCTCCTGTGTCCATTTCTGACAGTCCTTACAGAAGCTGTCATCTTACACCCACCAGAGGAACAGGGTCTTTCAACTTCACATTTCCCCGAATATGTACAGAAAACAGCTTTTCCATACTCCGTGGGAGCCTTTGGAGCCTTTGCACCCTGTCCTAGAGAGGCCCATGAAGACGTCCGGCTAGCTCCGTGTCTGAGCTACAGTCAACTCTAACACCAGCATCAATGTGTATGGCCGGGTTAGAATTGACTTTTTAAATAAATATTTGGGCAAGGCACCTCCGTAATTGTGAGAGAGAGGAGGCAGTCTGAAGGGGAGAGGAGAGGCACCTCCGTAATTGTGAGAGAGAGGAGGTAGTCTGAAGGGGAGAGGAGAGGCACCTCCGTAATTGTGAGAGAGAGGAGGCAGTCTGAAGGGGAGAGGAGAGGCACCTCCGTAATTGTGAGAGAGAGGAGGCAGTCTGAAGGGGAGAGGAGAGGCACCTCTGTAATTGTGAGAGAGAGGAGGCAGTCTGAAGGGGAGAGGAGAGGCACCTCCGTAATTGTGAGAGAGAGGAGGCAGTCTGAAGGGGAGAGGAGAGGCACCTCTGTAATTGTGAGAGAGAGGAGGCAGTCTGAAGGGGAGAGGAGAGGCACCTCCGTAATTGTGAGAGAGAGGAGGCAGTCTGAAGGGGAGAGGAGAGGCACCTCCGTAATTGTGATGGCAGATTTGGTTGCCGCAACATAAGCAACAGAAAGTGTTCAGCAGGCATGAAGAAATTGAATTTCCAGAAACACACCGATAACACGGTGTTAAACCTAACACTAATAGTTTATACCCAAACACTCGTACTCTAACACTGGTATTTTAGACCTTAACACTGGTACTATATACCTTAACACTGGTATTTTAGACCTTAACACTGGTACTATATACCTTAACACTGGTATTTTAGACCTTAACACTGGTACTATATACCTTAACACTGGTACTATATACCTTAACACTGGTACTATATACCTTAACACTGGTACTATATACCTTAACACTGGTACTATATACCTTAACACTGGTATTTTAGACCTTAACACTGGTACTATATACCTTAACACTGGTACTATATACCTTAACACTGGTACTATATACCTTAACACTGGTATTTTATACCCATCCACGAACCCATCCACCTACCTCTACCGACCCCAATTTTCCTGCTCCCACCGACCAAAGCACTGACCCCATCCACCGGTCCCAACCTACCCCATTTAATGACCCCATATACTGACCCCCACTTACCTCTTCCTCCGATCCCATCCACTGACTTCATCTACCTGCCCCATCTACCAACACCATCTACCGACCCCAAATACCGACCCCATCTACCGACCCCAAATACCGACCCCATCTACCGACCCCATCTACCGACCCCATCTACCGGCCCCAAATACCGGCCCCTTCTACCGACCCCAAATACCGGCCCCATCTACCGACCCCATCTACCGACCCCAAATACCAGCCCCTTCTACCGACCCCAAATACCGACCCCAAATACCGACCCCATCTACCGACCCCATCTACCGACCCCAAATACCGACCCCATCTACCGACCCCATCTACCGACCCCAAATACCGACCCCATCTACCGACCCCATCTACCGACCCCATCTACCGACCCCAAATACCGACCCCATCTACCGACCCCATCTACCGACCCCAAATACCGGCCCCAAATACTGACCCCATCTACCGACCCCATCTACCGACTCCAAATACCGCCCCTTCTACCGACCCCAAATACCGACCCCATCTACCGACCCCAAATACCGGCCCCTTCTACCGACCCCATCTACCTACCCCAAATACCGGCCCCTTCTACCGACCCCAAATACCGACCCCATCTACTGACCCCATCTACCGACCCCAAATACCGGCCCCAAATACTGACCCCATCTACCGAACCCATGCACCGACCCCATCTACCGGCCCCAATTACCGACCCCATCTACTGACCCCATCTACCGACCCCATCTACTGACCCCATCTACCGACCCCAATTACCGACCCCATCTACTGACCCCATCTACCGGCCCCAATTACCGACCCCATCTACCGGCGCCAAATACCGACCCCTCTGCCGGCCCCATCCACCTACCTACACCGACCTCATCCACAAACCTCATCTACCGGCCCCATCCACCTACCTATACCAACCTCATCCACAGATCCCATTTACCGACCACATCAACCAACACACACTGACCCCATCCAACGACCCCATCTACCAGCCCCCACCGACCCCAACCACCAGCCCCCACCGATCCCATTCATAGGCCCTACTTACCCCATCCACCGACCCCCACGAACCAACTCCGGCACCCACATACCCCAGTTACCGACCCCTTACTCCAACCCCACACACGGGCCCCTACCAACCCCATCACTGACCCCATTTGCTGGCCCCAACCAACCCCATCAACCAGCACCCACCAACCCCACACACCGGCCCCTACGACCCCCTTCACCGATCCCATCCACAGGCCCTCACTTACACCATCTACCGGCCCCACTAACCATCTACCGGCCCCACTAACCATCTACCGGCCCCACTAACCATCTACCGGCCCCACTAACCATCTACCGGCCCCACTAACCATCTACCGGCACCACTAACCATCTACCGGCCCCACTAACCATCTACCGGCCCCACTAACCATCTATCTTTCCCACTAACCATCTACCAGCCCCACTAACCATCCACCAGCGTCAACTGACCCCATCCACCAGTCTCAACCGACCCCATCCACCAGCCCCCACAGACATTATCAACTGGCCCCCACAAACCACCACCTGCCCCCACCGACCCCATCCACCAGCCCCCACCGACATTATCAACCGGCCCCCACAAACCACCACCTGCCCCCACCGACCCCATCCACCAGCCCCCACCGACATTATCAACCGGCCCCCACCGAGCGAAAAGATGGCATACAGCAGGAGACTTAAATATAATCAAATACAGATCATGTTAATACAATCAGGGATGATTGAAAGATGCTGTTGTTGTGGAAGACTGTGGCGGATAGCATCAGGGCCCCTGTGGTGCTCCTGGTAAGACCTGGACCACGGGTTGAGGAGAGGAGTGATGGGGAGGAGGCCCCTGGGCCACGGGTTGAGGAGAGGAGGGATGGGGAGGAGGCCTCTGGGACCCAGGATGAGGGAGGAGAGGGGATGAGAGGAGGGGGAGGAAGGGGGAGGAGAGGAGTGATGGGGAGGAGGCCCCTGGGACCCAGGATGAGGAAAGGAAAGGTGGGGAGGAAGGGGGAGGAGAGGGGATGAGAGGAGGTGAGGATGGACGAAGTGGAGAGAAAAGGAGAGGAGATGAGGGAAGGATGGAGGAAGAGAAGAGGAGAGGAGAGGGGATGAGGAGAGGAGCAGTGGAGAGGAGGGCCTCTTTCCCTGGGATTAGACCAGTCATGTGGGGGAGTGTGGTAGTGAGAGGGTTTAAATTAGCACTAAGATGACAACCCCCATCAGGACGGATTAGATCCTGCTGGCTGCCAGGGACAGGCAGAGTGATAGAGGACAGCTGGGGTATGGGGTATGGGGCTGGCAGGGCTGGGGCATCCGTCACACATGACCCAAGGCGATGTGGCACTAGTCAGTCACGGTGCTACCGTATCAGTCTGTCTGCCTGCCTGTCTGCATGTTTGCCTGTCTGTCAGTCTGCCTGTCTGTCAGTCTGCCTGTCTGTCAGTCTGCCTGTCTGTCAGCCTGCCTGTCTGTCAGCCTGTCTG
>NC_056444.1:2103295-2183295 GCF_018296145.1 Oncorhynchus tshawytscha
ATCTTCCCTGTCCCTGCTGAAGAAAATCAGGCCCAAACCATGACGCTGCCACCACCATGTTTGACAGTGGGGATGGTGTGTTCAGGGTGCTGTGTTGCTTTTACGCCAAACATAACGTTTTGCATTGTTGCCAAAAAGTTCAATTTTGGTTTCATCTGACCAGAGCACCTTCTTCCACATGTTTGGTGTGTCTCCCAGGTGGCTTGTGGCAAACTTTAAACTACACTTTTTATGGATATCTTTAAGAAATGGCTTTCTTCTTGCCACTCTTCCATAAAGGCCAGATTTGTGCAATATACGACTGATTGTTGTCCTATGGACAGAGTCTCCCACCTCAGCTGTAGATCTCTGCAGTTCATCCAGAGTGATCATGGGCCTCTTGGCTGCATCTCTGATCAGTCTTCTCCTTCTATGAGCTGAAAGTTTAGAGGGACGGCCAGGTCTTGGTAGATTTGCAGTGGTCTGATACTCCTTCCATTTCAATATTATCGCTTGCACAGTGCTCCTTGGGATGTTTAAAGCTTGGGAAATCTTTTTGTATCCAAATCCGGCTTTAAACTTCTTCACAACAGTATCTCGGACCTGCCTGGTGTGTTCCTTGTTCTTCATGATGCTCTCTGCGCTTTTAACGGACCTCTGAGTCTATCACAGTGCAGGTGCATTTATACAGAGACTTGATTACACACAGGTGGATTGTATTTATCATCATTAGTCATTTAGGTCAACATTGGATCATTCAGAGATCCTCACTGAACTTCTGGAGAGAGTTTGCTGCACTGAAAGTAAAGGGGCTGAATAATTTTGCACGCCCAATTTTTCAGTTTTTAATTTGTTAAAAAAGTTTTAAATATCCAATAAATGTCGTCCACTTCATGATTGTGTCCCACTTGTTGTTGATTCTTCACAAAAAAATACAGTTTTATATCTTTATGTTTGAAGCCTGAAATGTGGCAAAAGGACGCAAAGTTCAAGGGGGCCGAATACTTTCGCAAGGCACTGTATCTAATGTGATATACCATATGACTGGCCAGCAACTAGAAAGAATATCTAATGCAATAAACCATATGACTGGCCAGCAACTAGAAAGAATATCTAATGTGATAAACCATATGACTGGCCAGGAACTAGAAAGAATATCTAATGTGATATACCATATGACTGGCCAGCAACTAGAAAGAATATCTAATGTGATAAACCATATGACTGGCCAGCAACTAGAAAGAATATCTAATGTGATAAACCATATGACTGGCCAGGAACTAGAAAGAACATCTAATGTGATAGACCATATGACTGGACAGGAAATAGACAGAACATCTAATGTGATAAACCATGTGACTGGACAGGAAATAGACAGAACATCTAATGTGATAAACCATGTGACTGGACAGGAAATAGAAAGAACATCTAATGTGATAGACCATATGACTGGACAGGAAATAGACAGAACATCTAATGTGATAAACCATGTGACTGGACAGGAAATAGACAGAACATCTAATGTGATAAACCATGTGACTGGACAGGAAATAGACAGAACATCTAATGTGATAAACCATGTGACTGGACAGGAAATAGAAAGAACATCTAATGTGATAGACCATATGACTGGACAGGAAATAGACAGAACATCTAATGTGATAGACCATATGACTGGACAGGAAATAGAGAGAGAGAGAGAGAGAGAGAGAGAGAGAGACAGAGAGAGAGAGAGAGAGAGAGAGACAGAGAGAGAGAGAGAGAGAGAGACAGAGAGAGAGAGTGTGACAGAGAGAGACAGAGAGAGAGACAGAGAGAGAGAGAGAGAGAGAGAGAGAGAGAGAGATGTCTACAGTCATGGTTTCCCCAGCTGGGCATTGAGTGAACATGAAGCAGCTTTGAAGTAGAGAGTGTACATGTGTCTCTACGAGCTTCTCTAAGTGGAACTGTTAAGTATGGGACCCCTTCACAGCAAGGAGTTGGTGTGTACATGACAAAGCAGGCCTGGGCCTTGGTCGGCCAGGGTCTAGGACAGGACACGCGGGACAAGGGCATCCCAGTTCAACCGCTAAACGGAGGACAGAGGAACACGGAGAGAGCAGGGCGAGAGAGAGGAACAAACATCCCGAGATGAAGGTTTTCATCCTAATGTGTTTCAATGGAAGGGTAGACATTTATGCCACCTTCATTTTATCTGATCATATATTTGTGTTTTTCAAAGGTAATTGCTTGATTGTTCAAGCAATTTGATGTTTTTAGTGAAGAGCAAATGTTATTGCCGTTGTATATTGTGTAAGTAATTTAAATTAAATAGATTCAAATGAAAACATATGTAAATATTGTACGTGGAACACAGGAGGTCAGTGGCTCCATTGCTATGGATGTACAACAACAGAAAAATATAATGTAATTAGAAAATATTATTTGACTGCAGAACAAACCAGGTTTTATGAAACAAATAGATTAAGGCTAAAATAACTCATCCTTATTTGAACACGGAGTAGCGTCATTGCATAATCATTGCACATTGTTTTTTTTGTACGGATAACGTCAATGACAAATTCTACATAATTAATCAACTCAAGTCTTAATGTTTTGAAAACAATCCATTGAAGTATATTACCTATTGTCTACCATGACGTTTTGCTTGTCCCTTTATTTATGGTGGAATATTTAACTCTGTGAGACCCACTGTTACATATATACAACATTTCCCTGAATTACAGGTCCTGAACTAAAATATAAAGACAAACACTACAAAGTGTATCTCCATCTCCTTAGACCCAGGCGTATCTCCAGATCTCCCTGGACCCAAACGTATCTCCAGATCTCCCTGGACCCAAACGTATCTCCAGGTCTCCTTAAACCCAGGTGAATCTCCATCTCCTTAGACCCAGGTGAATCTCCATCTCCTTAGACCCAGACGTATCTCCATGTCTTAGACCCAGGTGAATCTCCATCTCCTTAAACCCAGGTGAATCTCCATCTCCTTAGACCCAGACGTATCTCTTTGTGGTATTTGTTGTGTGTCAGTGTGATTATTGTGGCATCAGCAGCCTCTGAAATATTAAAAACCTGTCCACTCATCTGACACTACACGGGTCCCCTACACAAGCATACTGTATGTTACAGGACATCCATGCAAGTACAGTACAGGACGTGAAGTATGTCTTCCCAAAGATGTAGTGATTATGGTGAAAAAAATATGAATTGAGAAACAAACACACTGAGCCAGAGCTAGAGGTCTTTGTGCAAAAGTTGCAAAAGTGCAAAATTAGGCTTAAAAATGGAGACTTAGGGCAATACTAATATATTGACAGACAAGTTACAGAGATTGTTTCGCTTCTCAATACTTTGTAGAATATGCCTATTCCTTTATAGAAAAGAAGAAAGATAGAATTTTCCAAATTCAGCTAGAAAGTAATAAAATCTTCCTGAGAGTTAATTTACAAAAAACAAATTTGAAAGGAAAATAATCAAATTTGCATTGGTCAACATGATCAATTTGGCTATTTCGGTCAAAATATGACTTCATTTTAGATGCATATACAGTGGAGCAAAAAAGTATTTATGACCTCTGTCATTGCCAACAAAGGGTATATAACAAAGTATTGAGATAAACTTTTGTTATTGACCAAATACTTATTTTCCACCATAATTTGCAAATAAATTCATAAAAAATCCTACAATGTGATTTTCTGGATTTTTTTTTCTCATTTTGTCTGTCATAGTTGAAGTGTACCTATGATGAAAATTACAGGCCTCTCTCATCTTTTTAAGTGGGAGAACTTGCACAATTGGTGGCTGACTAAATACTTTTTTGCCCCACTGTAGCATTAGACAATATTGGCCATCACATATAAAGGCTTTCAGTCCATTTTGATTAGGGTTAGGGTTTGGGTTTTGAATAGAACTTCACAGTTTTCTTACCAAATATTTTTTATACCATTGAACCCCTATATTGCATTTTTGCAAGGTTTACAGAAAATTGTTCTACAAACATGAATTTCAAAAGAATCTCATATTCATAATCAGAGGCCTATTCCAAGAATTTCTGAAGGTTAACAATGTTTTTCTCATTTTGATCTATGTTTGGGTCTTTGACCTTATTGGTTAGGGGAATGATTGATTTATATATTATCCAAATGCAATCACAAATCGATAGAAAACAATATTATTGATAAAAAAAACGTATAACTAAAATAATTTAGTTATTTTAACTTTCTGTTAATTAACTTTCTAAAAGGTCAGGAGCTAAAGAAATGTAATTTCACTTTCACAATAACCTTCAAAACAACCTTCACAATAACATTCGCAATAACCTTCACAGTAACCTTCCCAGTAACCTTCACAATCAAATCAAATTTATTTATATAGCCCTTCGTACATCAGCTGATATCTCAAAGTGCTGTACGGAAGCCCAGCCTAAAACCCCAAACAGCAAGCAATGCAGGTGTTGAAGCACTTTGGTTAGGAAAAACTCCTTAGAAAGGCCAAAACCTATGAAGAAACCTAGGATATGAGGGATGGCTAGTCCTCTTCTGGCTGTGCCGGTTGGAGATTATAACAGAACATGGCCAAGATGTTCAAATGTTCATAAATTACCAGCATGGTCAAATAATATGTCTGGGACAGTTTGCACGTCCGGTGAACAGGTCAGGATTCCATAGCCGCAGGCAGAACAGTTGAAACTAGAGCAGCAGTACGGCCAGGTGGACTGGGGACAGCAAGGAGTCATCATGTCAGGTAGTCCTGAGATATGGTCCTAGGGCTCAGGTCCTCCGAGAGAGAGAAAGAAAGAGAGAAATAGAGAATTAGAGAGAGCATATTTTGCCACCCACTTTGCCAAAGCACAGCCCCCACACCACCAGAGGGATACCTTCAACCACCAATTTCCCATCCTGAGACAAGGCCGAGTATAGCCCACAAAGATCTCCACCACGGCACAATCCAAGAGGGGGTCGCCAATCCAATACAATAATCTTCACAATAACTTTCACTTAACCTTCACAATAACCTTCACAACAACCTTCACAGTAACCTTCACAACAACTTTCACAATAACCTTCACAGTAATCTTCACAACAACTTTCACAATAACCTTCACAACAACTTTCACAGTAACCTTCACAACAACTTTCACAGAAACCTTCACAATAACCTTCACAGTAACCTTCACAGTAACCTCCACAACAACATTCACAGTAACCTTCACACTAACCTTCACAGTAACCTTCACAATAACTTCCACAGTACCCTTCACAGTAACCTTCACAATAACTTTCACAATAAACTTCACAGCAACTTTCACAGTAACCTTCACAATAACCTTCACAGTACCCTTCACAGTAACCTTCACAATAACCTTCACAATAAACTTCACAGCAACCTTCACAGTAACCTTCACAATAACTTTCACAATAAACTTCACAATAACCTTCACAGTAACCTTCACCATAATCTTCACAATAACCTTCACAGTAACCTCCACAACAACTTTCACAGTATACTTCACAGTAACCTTCACAATAACTTTCACTGTACCCTTCACAGTAACCTTCACAATAACCTTCACAATAAACTTCACAGCAACTTTCACAGTAACCTCCACAATAACCTTCACAGTAACCTTCACAGCAACCTTCACAGTAACCTCCACAATAACCTTCACAGTAATCTTCACAGTAACCATTACAAAGCTGTTATGTTATGCTGTATGAGGTATTCACATAATTCTGATAATCTTTCAATTAACATTTATGTTTTTATGTAACTATTTAAATGATCTCCATATATTATGAACAAAAATGAAAACGCTACATGCAACAATTTCTAAGATTTTACTGAGTTACAGTTGAAAAAAGGAAATACGTCAATTAACATAAATAAATTTGGCCCTAATAGATGAATGTCACATGACTGGAATACATACAGATATGCATGTGTTGGTCACAGTTACCTTCAATCAAAAAAGTAGGGGAGTGGATCAGACAACCAGTCTGTATCTGGTGTGACCACCATTTGCCTCATGCAGCGCGACACATCTCCTTCACATAGAGTTGATCAGGCTGTTGATCAGGCTCACTCCTCTTCAATGGCTGTGTGAAGTCGCTGGATATTGGCGGGAACTGGAACACACTGTCATACACGTTGATCCAGAGCATGTATGTATAGATGTATGTATGTATGTATGTATGTATGTATGTATGTATGTATGTATGTATGTATGTATGTATGTATGTATGTATGTATGTATGTATGTATGTATGTATGTATGTATGTATGTATGTATGTATGTATGCATGCATGCATGTCTGTCTGTCTGTCTGTCTGTCTGTCTGTCTGTCTGTCTGTCTGTCTGTATGTCTGTATGCATGCATGCATGCATGCATGCATGTCTGTCTGTCTGTCTGTCTGTCTGTCTGTCTGTCTGTCTGTCTGTCTGTCTGTCTGTCTGTCTGTCTGTCTGTCTGTCTGTCTGTCTGTCTGTCTGTCTGTCTGTCTGTCTGTCTGTCTGTCTGTCTGTCTGTCTGTCTGTCTGTCTGTCTGTCTGTCTGTCTGTATGTATGCATGCATGCATGTCTGTCTGTATGTCTGTATGCATGCATGCATGCATGCATGTCTGTCTGTATGTCTGTCTGTCTGTCTGTCTGTCTGTCTGTATGCATGCATGCATGCATGCATGCATGCATGTATGTCTGTCTGTCTGTCTGTCTGTCTGTCTGTCTGTCTGTCTGTATGTCAATGTCTTCAAGTATCAATCTCTGCTGTACTGCTGCAGGGGAGAAATATATATATAGAGAGAGAGAGACAGAGAGACAGAGAGAGAGACTATGTACAGACTCAGCGAGCATAGCCTTGCTATTGAGAAAGGCCGCCGTAGGCAGACATGGCTCTCAAGAGATGACAGGCTATGTGCTCACTGCCCACAAAATGAGGTGGAAACTGAGCTGCACTTCCTGACCTCCAGCCCAATGTATGACCATATTAGAGAGACATATTTCCCTCAGATTACACAGATCCACAAAGAATTCGAAAACAAATCCAATTTTGAAAAACTCCCATATCTACTGGGTGAAATTCCACAGTGTGCCATCAAAGCAGCAAGATTTGTGACCTGTTGCCACGAGAAAAGGGCAACCAGTGAAGAACACGCACCATTGTAAATACAACCCATATCTATGCTTATTTATTTTATCTTGTGTCCTTTACCATTTGTACATTGTTAAAACACTGTATATATATATATAATATGACATTTGTAATGTCTTTACTGTTTTGAAACTTCTGTATGTGTAATGTTTACTGTTCATTTTTGTTGTTTTTCACTTTATATATTCACTTTGTATGTTGTCTACCTCACTTGCTTTGGCAATGTTAACACATGTTTCCCATGCCAATAAAGCCCTTGAATTGAATTGAATTGAATTGAATTGAGAGAGAGAGACAGAGAGAGGGAGAGAGATAGAGAGAGAGATTATTTCACTTTTTTATGTTATCTATTTCACTTGTTTTGGCAATGTAAACATATGTTTCTCATGCCAAAAAAGCCCATTGAATTCAATTGTGAAAGAGAAAGAGAGAGAGAGGGACAGAGAGAGAGAGAGGGAGATGGATGTATGCTCTGTGTTCTGCTGCCCTCCAATGGCTGCCTGGACTAACTGAACTGGACTGGACTGGACTGGACTGGCCCTGACTGGACTAGACTGGACTGGACTGGACTGACTGAACAGGACTGGACTGACTGACTGAACTGGACTAGACTGGACTGGACTACCTGAACTGGACTGGACTGACTGAACTGGCCTGACTGGACTGAATAAACTGGACTGGACTGGACTGGACAGACTGAACTGGACTGGACTGGACTGGACTGGACTGGACAGACTGAACTGGACTGGACTGACTGAACTGAACTGAACTGGACTAGACTGGACTGGACTGGACTGACTGGACTGGCCTGACTGGACTGACATTACTGGACTGACTGACTGACTGACTGACTGGACTGACTGACTGGACTGGACTGGACAGACTGAACTGGACTGGACTGGACTGGACTGGACTGGACTGGACAGACTGGACTAAACTGGACTGGACTGAACTGGACTAGACTGACTGACTGACTGACTGACTGGACTGACATTATTGGACTGACTGACTGACTAACTGACTGGACTGACAGGACTGACTGGACTGACTACTGACTGACTGGACTGACATTACTGGACTGACTGACTGACTGACTGGACTGACTGACAGGACTGACTGGACTGACTGACTGACTGACTGACTAGACTGGACTCACTTGACTGGACTGACTGGACTGACTGGACTGACTGGACTGGACTGGACTGACTGGACTGACTGGACTGACTGACTGGACTGATTGGACTGGACTGACTGGACTGACTGGACTGGACTGGACTGACTGACTGGACTAACTGGACTGGACTGGACTGACTGGACTGGACTGACTGGGCTGACTGGACTGGACTGACTGGACTGGACTGGACTGACTGGACTGGACTGGACTGACTGGACTGGACTGACTGACTGGACTGACTGACTGACTGACTGGACTGATTGACTGACTGACTGGACTGACTGGACTGGACTGGACTGACTGGACTGACTGACTGACTGGACTAACTGGACTGACTGGACTGACTGACTGGACTGGACTGGACTGACTGGACTGACTGGACTGACTGGACTGACTGGACTGGACTGACTGGACTGGACTGGACTGACTGGACTGACTGGACTGACTGACTGGACTGACTAACTGGACTGACTAGACTGACTAGACTGACTGGACTGACTGGACTGACTGACTGGACTGACTGACTGGATTGGACTGTATAGGACATAGTTGTGGTATTGGTAGTAAACAGGGAGCTGTCATTAAGTCATGTCCATACAGGACAGTGTTGTGGTATTGGTAGGGATACAGATATAGCCGTGTACTAATGTGCTGGATCCTTGGTCTAGCCTTCCTGCCTGATTCACCACTGGACATGAGGAAATGTGTACTGTTATAGAGTTATTAGCATATCTACACACATATGGACCCCCCCCACACACACACACACTGACACACACACACACATACAGACTCACACACACAGATAAATGTAGACAGTATGTAAAGATCCAGATGGCTCCATCACAATAGCCGTGGCAGGCAGCAGTCTTTGAAGGCTGTGAGTGATTGATTTCAGGCTTGACTGGCTCTGATACAGTCAACCCAGGAGGCGCCAGGCAACCAGGGCTTTAAGAGGGGACCAGGCAATCAGGGCTTTAGGAGGGGACCAGGCAGTCAGGGCTTTAGGAGGGGACCAGTCAGTCAGGGCTTTAGGAGGGGACCAGTCAGTCAGGGCTTTAGGAGGGGACCAGGCAGTCAGGGCTTTAGGAGGGGACCAGGCAGTCAGGGCTTTAGGAGGGGACCAGGCAGTCAGGGCTTTAGGAGGGGACCAGGCAGTCAGGGCTTTAGGAGGGGACCAGGCAGTCAGGGCTTTAGGAGGGGACCAGGCAGTCAGGGCTTTAGGAGGGGACCAGGCAGTCAGGGCTTTAGGAGGGGACCAGGCAGTCAGGGCTTTAGGAGGGGACCAGGCAGTCAGGGCTTTAGGAGGGGACCATCCAGCCAACAGTCTAGCCACTAGGGCTTATGGAGAGTAACAGCCAGCCTGCCAGCTCCACACAAACATTTTCAGGGTTGCCACGGTACTGCTCTTGATTCCTGACGCCTGATCGCTGAGCGTTTTGGTCCAGGGGCCACCATGTTCTGCAAACACACATACACACACCCAAACACTCACACATATACACACGTAAAAACACACACACACAAACACTCACACACATATACACATGTAAAAACACACACACCTTGTTCCTGAGGACACATTTGTCCTGCTGTTTTCTCCTTAATGACAGGGTTATCACAGTCATCACCTTAATGACAGGGTTATCACAGTCATCACCTTAATGACAGGGTTATCACAGTCATCTCCTTAATGACAGGGTTATCACAGTCATCTCCTTAATGACAGGGTTATCACAGAGTCATCTCCTTAATGACAGGGTTATCACAGTCATCTCCTTAATGACAGGGTTATCACAGAGTCATCTCCTTAGTGACAGGGTTATCACAGTCATCACCTTAATGACAGGGTTATCACAGTCATAATGACAGGGTTATCACAGTCAATGACAGGGTTATCACAGTCATCTCCTTAATGACAGGGTTATCACAGTCATCTCCTTAATGACATCAGAGTCATCTGTCAGGGTTATCACAGTCATCTCCTTAATGACAGGGTTATCACTTAATGACAGTCATCACCTTAATGACAGGGTTATCACAGTCATCTCCTTAATGACAGGGTTATCACAGTCATCTCCTTAATGACAGGGTTATCACAGAGTCATCTCCTTAATGACAGGGTTATCACAGAGTCATCTCCTTAATGACAGGGTTATCACAGAGTCATCTCCTTAATGACAGGGTTATCACAGAGTCATCTCCTTATAATGACAGGGTTATCACAGAGTCATCTCCTTAATGACAATGTTATCACAGAGTCATCTCCTGAATGACAGGGTTATCACAGAGTCATCTCCTGAATGACAGGGTTATCACAGAGTCATCTCCTTAATGACAGGGTTATCACAGAGTCATCTCCTTAATGACAGGGTTATCACAGAGTCATCTCCTTAATGACAGGGTTATCACAGAGTCATATTTGTAATGTAACGTCTATCACAGAGTCATCTCCATAATGACAGTGTTACGTTACCATGGAGTCATCTATGTAATTACAGTGTTACCATGGTGTCATCTATGTAATGACAGTGTTACTATGGTGTCATCTATGTAATGACAGTGTTACGTTACCATGGAGTCATCTATGTAAGGACAGGGTTACCGTGGAGTCATCTATGTATTGACAGTGTTACCATGGTGTTATCTATGTAAGGACAGGGTTACCATGGTGTTATCTATGTAAGGACAGGGTTACCATGGTGTTATCTATGTAAGGACAGGGTTACCATGGTGGTATTTATGTAAGGACAGGGTTACCATGGTGTTCTCTATGTAAGGACAGGGTTACCACGGTGTCATCTATGTAATGACAGTGTTACGTTACCATGGAGTCATCATGGAGTCATCTAAGGACAGGGTTACCATGGTGTCATCTAAGGACAGGGACATGGTGTTACAGGGTTACCATGGTGTCATCAGGGTTACCATGGTGTTATCTATGTAAGGACAGGGTTACCATGGTGGTGTCATCTATGTAAGGACAGGGTTACCATGGTGTTATCTATAAGGACAGGGTTACCATGGTGTTATCTATGTAAGGACAGGGTTACCATGGTGTCATCTATGTCATCTATGGTGTTATCTATGTAAGGACAGGGTTACCATGGTGTTATCTATGTAAGGACAGGGTTACCATGGTGGTATTTATGTAAGGACAGGGTTACCATGGTGTTCTCTATGTAAGGACAGGGTTACCACGGTGTCATCTATGTAATGACAGTGTTACGTTACCATGGAGTCATCTATGTAATGACAGTGTTACCATGGTGTTATCTATGTAAGGACAGGGTTACCATGGTGTCATCTATGTAAGGACAGGGTTACCATGGTGTTATCTATGTAAGGACAGGGTTACCATGGTGTTATCTATGTAAGGACAGGGTTACCATGGTGTTATCTATGTAAGGACAGGGTTACAATGGTGTTATCTATGTAAGGACAGGGTTACCATGGTGTTTTCTATGTAAGGACAGGGTTACCACGGTGTCATCTATGTAAGGACAGGGTTACCATGGTGTAAGGACAGGGTTACATGGTGTTATCTAAGGACAGGGTTACCATGGTGTATCTATGTAATGACAGTGTTACCATGGTGTTATCTATGTAAGGACAGGGTTACCATGGTGTCATCTATGTAAGGACAGGGTTACCATGGTGTTATCTATGTATGGACAGGGTTACCATGGTGTTATCTACGTAAGGACAGGGTTACAATGGTGTTATCTATGTAAGGACAGGTTTACCATGGTGTTTTCTATGTAAGGACAGGGTTACCACGGTGTCATCTATGTAATGACAGTGTTACGTTACCATGGAGTCATCTATGTAAGGACAGGGTTACCACGGTGTCATCTATGTAATGACAGTGTTACCATGGTGTTATCTATGTAAGGACAGGGTTACCATGGTGTCATCTATGTAAGGACAGGGTTACCATGGTGTTATCTATGTAAGGACAGGGTTACCATGGTGTTATCTATGTAAGGACAGGGTTACCATGGTGTTATCTATGTAAGGACAGGGTTACCATGGTGTTATCTATGTAAGGACAGGGTTACCATGGTGTTATCTATGTAAGGACAGGGTTACCATGGTGTTATCTATGTAAGGACAGGGTTACCATGGTGTTATCTATGTAAGGACAGGGTTACCATGGTGTCA
Source organism: Oncorhynchus tshawytscha (assembly GCF_018296145.1). Taxonomy (NCBI): domain Eukaryota; kingdom Metazoa; phylum Chordata; class Actinopteri; order Salmoniformes; family Salmonidae; genus Oncorhynchus; species Oncorhynchus tshawytscha. The sequence goes on from NC_056444.1 coordinate 2,115,765, forward strand.
TCTATGTAAGGACAGGGTTACCATGGTGTCATCTATGTAAGGACAGGGTTACCATGGTGTTATCTATGTAAGGACAGGGTTACCATGGTGTTAGGGTTACCATGGTGTTATCTATGTAAGGACAGGGTTACCATGGTGTTATCTATGTAAGGACAGGGTTACCATGGTGTTATCTATGTAAGGACAGGGTTACCATGGTGTTATCTATGTAAGGACAGGGTTACCATGGTGTCATCTATGTAAGGACAGGGTTACCATGGTGTCATCTATGTAAGGACAGGGTTACCATGGTGTTATCTATGTAAGGACAGGGTTACCATGGTGTTATCTATGTAAGGACAGGGTTACCATGGTGTCATCTATGTAAGGAAGGGTTACCATGGTGTTATCTATGTTACCATGGTGTTATCTATGTAAGGACAGGGTTACCATGGTGTTATCTATGTGTAAGGACAGGGTTACCATGGTGTTATCTATGTAAGGACAGGGTTACCATGGTGTTATCTATGTAATGGTGACAGGGTTACCATGGTGTTATCTATGTAAGGACAGGTGTTACCATGGTGTTATCTATGTAAGGACAGGGTTACCATGGTGTCATCTATCTATGGTGTTATCTATGTAAGGACAGGGTTACCATGGTGTTATCTATGTAAGGACAGGGTTACCATGGTGTTATCTATGTAAGGACAGGGTTACCATGGTGTTATCTATGTAAGGACAGGGTTACCATGGTGTCATCTATGTAAGGAAAGGGTTACCATGGTGTTATCTATGTAAGGATAGGGTTACCATGGCGTTATCTATGTAAGGACAGGGTTACCATGGTGTTATCTATGTAAGGACAGGGTTACCATGGCGTTATCTATGTAAGGACAGGGTTACCACGTAGTCATCTCCGTAACACGCCACAAGGCTTCGCGGCTGACAATCTCTCACACCCCGACATGATCCGAAAATCAATTAAAACATTTTCACTAAACAAGACCTCTTGATCCACAATACCTCGCTACCCGAGTGGAGTCGGTCAGTCCTGAGACATCCTTACTGTAATGTTCAACTGTCCTGGAGTCAGTTCTGATACTTCCTTACTGTAATGTTCAACTGTCCCGGAGTCAGTTCTGAGACGTCCTTACTGTAATGTTCAACTGTCCTGGAGTCAGTTCTGAGACATCCTTATTGTAATGTTCAACTGTCCCGGAGTCAGTTCTGAGACATCCTTACTGTAATGTTCAACTGTCCTGGAGTCAGTTCTGAGACATCCTTACTGTAATGTTCAACTGTCCTGGAGTCAGTTCTGAGACGTCCTTACTGTAATGTTCAACTGTCCTGGAGTCAGTTCTGAGACGTCCTTATTGTAATGTTCAACTGTCCTGGAGTCAGTTCTGAGACGTCCTTATTGTAATGTTCAACTGTCCTGGAGTCAGTTCTGAGACGTCCTTACTGTAATGTTCAACTGTCCTGGAGTCAGTTCTGAGACGTCCTTACTGTAATGTTCAACTGTCCTGGAGTCAGTCAGTCCTGAGACGTCCTTACTGTAATGTTCAACTGTCCTGGAGTCAGTTCTGAGACGTCCTTACTGTAATGTTCAACTGTCCTGGAGTCAGTTCTGAGACGTCCTTACTGTAATGTTCAACTGTCCTGGAGTCAGTCAGTCCTTAGACGTCATTACTGTAATGTTCAACTGTCCTGGAGTCAGTTCTGAGACGTCATTACCGTATTGTTCAACTGTCCCGGAGTCAGTTCTGAGACATCCTTACTGTAATGTTCAACTGTCCTGGAGTCACCTCAGTAACATGTGGTTTGACACATCGCCTAGTCATTACAACATGTACAGGTCTGAAACACTATTATGTTTGTGTCTAATCAGGCTGTATAATCGGCCACAATAAATACATCATACTCCAGTCAGTTTCTCCATAGCGATGGCATTACCATGGTAATAGAGCTGTATTAATCACAGTGATGACATGGTTGCCGGGCAGGTACAGTTCACAGCTCATTTGTATAATTAACATATTTAAAAGAACGTTACTCAGTTGTTATTTACCCCCTCCTCTTCTCCGTTTGTTGCTGCATTTAATTGCCAGTTTATTTATCATTCAAAGTTGTCCCGTCTTGCATAATCTATCAATAAGTACTACATGTTTATGAAATGATAAGGTCGAATTACAAATGTTATATATATTTAGGATTACATTTGAATGCGTCTTGCCACTAGATTTTTTTGCTTGAAATTTATTTGCCTACAGCAACCGTGTCCCCCAGCTATAGCATGGAAGTTCATATAAACATGTAATGCAGTTCACAGTGGAACAGCGGAACAGTGGAACAGCGGAACAGTGGAACAGCAGAACAGCGTAACAGTGTAACAGTGTAACAGTGGAACAGCGGAACAGCGGAACAGCGGAGCAGCGGAACAGCGGAACAGCGGAGCAGCGGAACAGCGGAGCAGTGTAACAGTGTAACAGTGGAACAGTGGAACAGCGGAACAGCGGAGCAGCGGAGCAGCGGAACAGCGGAGCAGTGGAACAGTGGAACAGTGGAACAGTGGAACAGCGGAACAGCGGAACAGTGGAACACGGAAAGGCGGAACAGCGGAACAGCGGAACAGCGGAACAGCGGAACAGTGGAACACGGAAAGGCGGAACAGTGGAACAGCGGAACACGGAAAGGCGGAACAGCGGAACAATGGAACAACGGAACAGCGGAGCAGCGGAACAGCGGAACAGCGGAACAGTGGAACACGGAAAGGTGGAACAGCGGAACTGCGGAACAGCGGAACATTGGAACATTGGAACAGCGGGACATTGGAACAGCGGAACATTGGAACAGCGGAACAGCGGAACAGCGGAACAGTGGGACAGCGGAACAGTGGAACAGTGGAGCAGCGAAACAGTGGAACAGCGGAACAGCGGAACATTGGAACAGCGGAACAGCGGAACAGCGGAACAGCGGAGCAGTGGAACAGTGGAACAGCGGAACAGCGGAACAGTGGAACAGCGGAACAGTGGAACAGCGGAACAGCGGAACAGCGGAACAGCGTAACAGTGGAACAGTGGAACAGTGGAATACTTATTTTCCACCATAATTTGCAAATAAATTCATAAAAAATCCTACAATGTGATTTTCTGGATTTTTTTTCTCATTTTGTCTTTCATAGTTGAAGTGTACCTATGATGAAAATTACAGGCATCTCTCATCTTTTTAAGTGGGAGAACTTGCACAATTGGTGGCTGACTAAATACTTTTTTGCCCCACTGTATATACATATGAAGTGGACAGCAGTAGTTATATAGGATGAACTGGCTAGTAACATTTTCTGAGGTTCAGGGAACTCGGTGGAGGCTGGCTAGTAACAGTGTCTAAGGTTCAGGGAACTGGGTGGAGGCTGGCTAGTAACATTGTCTGAGGTTCAGGGAACTGGGTGGAGGCTGGCTAGTAGCATTGTCTAAGGTTCAGGGAACTGGATGGAGGCTGGCTAGTAGCAGTGTCTAAGGTTCAGGGAACTGGGTGGAGGCTGGCTAGTAGCAGTGTCTAAGGTTCAGGGTAGATTAATGGGTGGTAGCAGGCTATTGACAGTGAATAAGGTTAAGGGTACAGGGTGGTAGCAGGCTTTTGACAGTGAATAAGGTTCAGGGTACTGGGTGGTAGCAGGCTATTGACAGTGAATAAGGTTCAGGGTACTGGGAAACTTCCATCTGGAGAGCCCTGCGGCTGTGAAGGGTTCTGAAAAAGGAAACATCCAGATAGGATGATCTGAGAGGTGCATCTGAAGGTCATGGAGATCTTAGGGGACAAGCCAAGAGGATTAGATCAGTGGTGTCACGTCCTGACCTTAGTTCATTTGTATGTTTCTTTTTTAGGTAGGTCAGGGCGTGAGTTGGGGTGGGCATTCGATGTTTTTGTTCTATGTGTTCTATTTCTGCTTTTGGCCTGGTAGGGTTCCCAATCAGAGGCAGCTGTCAATCGTTGTCTCTGATTGAGAACCATACTTAGGCAGCCTGATTTCCCACTCTTGTTTGTGGGTGGTTGTTTTCAGTTTAGTGTATGTCACCTTGCAGAACTGTTTCGTTTCTTACATTCACTTCGTTATTTTGTTTTGTGTGCTCAGTTAATCCGTTACAAGTTGATACTAGATACTAGAAAATAGTCTAGATGGTGGATAATAGATAATAGTCTAGATGGTGGATAATAGATAATAGTCTAGATAATAGATAATAGTCTAGATGGTAGATAATAGATAATAGTCTAGATGGTAGATAATAGATAATAGTCTAGATAGATGATAAAAGTCTAGATAATATAATAGATAATAGTCTAGATGGTGTCTAGATAATAGATAATAGTCTAGATGGTGGATAATAGATAATAGTCTAGATAATAGATAATAGTCTAGATAGATAATAGTCTAGAGATAATATAATAGTCTTAATAGATAATAGTCTAGATGGATGATAGATAATAGTCTAGATGGTGGATAATAGATAATAGTCTAGATGGTGGATAATAGATAATAGTCTAGATGGTGATAATAGATAATAGTCTAGATGGTAGATAATAGTCTAGATGGTGGATAATAGATAATAGTCTAGATGGTTGATAATAGATCATAGTCTAGATGGTAGATAATAGTCTAGATGGTAGATAATAGATAATAGTCTAGATGGTAGATAATATATAATAGTCTAGATGGTGGATAATAGATAATAGTCTAGATGGTGGATAATAGATAATAGTCTAGATGGTAGATGGTAGATAATAGATAATAGTCTAGATGGTAGATAATAGATAATAGTCTAGATGGTAGATAATAGATAATAGTCTAGATGGTAGATAATAGATAATAGTCTAGAGATAATAGATAATAGTCTAGATGGTGGATAATAGATAATAGTCTAGATGGTGGATAATAGATAGATAGAATAGTCTAGATGGTAGATAATAGTGGATAATAGATCTAGATAATAGTCTAGAGATAATAGATAATAGTCTAGATGGTGGATAATATAATAGTCTAGATGGTAGATAGTCTAATAGATAATAGTCTAGATGGTGGATATATTTAGATAATAGATAATAGTCTAGATGGTGGATAATATATAATAGTCTAGATAATAGATAATAGTCTAGATAATAGATAATAGTCTAGATGGTGGATAATAGATAATAGTCTAGATGGTAGATAATAGTCTAGATGGTGGATAATAGATAATAGTCTAGATGGTGGATAATAGTCTAGATGGTGGATAATAGAAAATAGTCTAGATGGTCGATAATAGATAATAGTCTAGATGGTAGATAATAGATAATAGTCTAGATGGTGATTAATATATAATAGTCTTGATGGTGGATAATAGATAATAGTCTAGATGGTAGATAATAGTTAATAGTCTAGATGGTAGATAATAGATAATAGATAATAGTCTAGATGGTGGATAATAGATACTAGTCTAGATGGTAGATAATGGTCTAGATTGTGGATAATAGATAATAGTCTAGATAATAGATAATAGTCTAGATAATAGATAATAGTCTAGATAATAGATAATAGTCTAGATAATAGATAATAGTCTCGATTATAGATAATAGATAAAAGTCTAGATGGTGGATAATAGGTAATAGATAATAGTCTAGATAATAGATAATAGTCTAGATAATAGATAATAGATAATAGTCTCGATTATAGATAATAGATAAAAGTCTAGATGGTGGATAATAGGTAATAGATAATAGTCTAGATAATAGATAATAGATAATAGTCTAGATAATAGATAATAGTCTAGATGGTGCATAATAGATACTAGTCTAGATGGTTGATAATAGATAATAGTCTAGATGGTAGATAATAGTCTAGATGGTGGATAATATACAATAGTCTAGATAATAGATAATAGTCTAGATGGTGGATGATAGATAATAGTCTAGATGGTGGATAAAAGATAATAGTCTAGATGGTGGATAATATATAATAGTCTAGATGGTTGATAATAGATAATAGTCTAGATGGTAGATAATAGTCTAGATGGTGGATAATAGATAATAGTCTAGATGGTTGATAATAGATCATAGTCTATATGGTAGATAATAGTCTAGATGGTGGATAATAGATAATAGTCTAGATGGTGTATAATATATAATAGTCTAGATGGTGGATAATAGATAATAGTCTAGATGGTGGATAATAGATAATAGTCTAGATGGTAGATAATAGTCTCGATGGTGGATAATAGATACTAGTCTAGATGGTGGATAATAGATAATAGTCTAGATGGTAGATAATAGTCTAGATAATAGATAATAGTCTCGATGGTGGATAATAGATAATAGTCTAGATGGTAGATAATAGATAATAGTCTAGATAATAGATAATAGTCTAGATAATAGATAATAGATAATAGTCTAGATAATAGATCATAGTCTAGATAATAGATCATAGTCTAGATGGTGGATAATAGATATTAGTCTAGATGGTAGATAATAGATAATAGTCTAGTTGGTAGATAATAGATAATAGTCTACATGGTGGATAATAGATAATAGTCTAGATAATAGATCATAGTCTAGATAATAGATAATAGTCTAGACGGTGGATAATAGATAATAGTCTAGACGGTGGATAATAGATAATAGTCTACATGGTGGATAATAGATAATAGTCTAGACGGTGGATAATAGATAATAGTCTAGATGGTGGATAATAGATAATAGTCTAGATGGTGGATAATAGATAATAGTCTAGATGGTGGATAATAGATAATAGTCTAGATAATAGATAATAGATAATAGTCTAGATAATAGATAATAGTCTAGATGGTGGATAATAGATAATAGTCTAGGTGGTGGATAATAGATAATAGTCTAGATAATAGATAATAGTCTAGATAATAGATAATAGTCTACATGGTGGATAATAGATAATAGTCTAGATGGTGGATAATAGATAATAGTCTAGATAATAGATAATAGATAATAGTCTAGATAATAGATAATAGTCTAGATGGTGCATAATAGATACTAGTCTAGATGGTGGATAACAGATAATAGACTAGATAATAGATAATAGATACTAGTCTAGATAATAGATAATAATCTAGATGGTGCATAATAGATACTAGTCTAGATGGTAGATAACAGATAATAGTCTAGATGGTGGATAATAGATAATAGTCTACATGGTGGATAATAGATAATAGTCTAGATGGTAGGTAATAGTCTAGATGGTAGATAATAGATAATAGTCTAGATGGTGGATATTAGATAATACTCTAGATGGTAGATAATATATAATAGTCTAGATGGTGGATAATAGATACTAGTCTAGATGGTTGATAATAGATAATAGTCTAGTTGGTAGATAATAGTCTAGATGGTAGATAATAGATAATAGTCTAGATGTTAGATAATAGATAATAGTCTAGATGGTGGATAATAGATAATAGTCTAGATGGAGGATAATAGATAATAGTCTACATGGTGGATAATAGATAATAGTCTAGATGGTGGATAATAGATAATAGTCTACATGGTGGATAATAGATAATAGTCTAGATGGTAGATAATAGTCTAGATGGTGGATAATATACAATAGTCTAGATAATAGATAATAGTCTAGATGGTGAATGATAGATAATAGTCTAGATGGTGGATAATATATAATAGTCTAGATAATAGACAATAGTCTAGATAATAGATAATAGTCTAGATGGTGGATAATAGATAATAGTCTAGATGGTAGATAATAGATAATAGTCTAGATGGTGGATAATAGATAATAGTCTAGATGGTGGATAATAGATAATAGTCTACATGGTGGATAATAGATAATAGTCTAGATGGTAGATAATAGATAATAGTCTAGATGGTGGATAATAGATAATAGTCTAGATGGTGGATAATAGATAATAGTCTAGATAATAGATAATCTAGATGGATAATAGATAATAGTCTAGATGGTGGATAATAGATAATAGTCTAGATGGTGGATAATAGATAATAGTCTAGATAATAGATAATAGATAATAGTCTAGATAACAGATAATAGTCTAGATGGTGGATAATAGATAATAGTCTACATGGTGGATAATAGATAATAGTCTAGATGGTGGATAACAGATAATAGTCTAGATAATAGATAATAGATAATAGTCTAGATAATAGATAATAGTCTAGATGGTGCATAATAGATACTAGTCTAGATGGTAGATAACAGATAATAGTCTAGATGGTGGATAATAGATAATAGTCTAGATGGTGGATAATAGATAATAGTCTAGATGGTGGATAATAGATAATAGTCTAGATAATAGATAATAGATAATAGTCTAGATAATAGATAATAGTCTAGATGGTGGATAATAGATAATAGTCTAGATGGTAGATAATAGTCTAGATGGTGGATAATATACAATAGTCTAGATAATAGATAATAGATAATAGTCTAGATAATAGATAATAGTCTAGATGGTGATAATAGATAATAGTCTAGATGGTGGATAATAGATAATAGTCTAGATGGTGGATAATAGATAATAGTCTAGATGGTAGATAATAGATATAGTCTAGATGATGGATGATAGATAATAGTCTAGATGGTAGATAATAGTCTAGATGGTGGATAATAGATAATAGTCTAGATGGTGGATAATAAGTCTAGATGGTGGATAATAGATAATAGTCTAGATAATAGATAATAGATAATAGTCTTGATTATAGATAATAGATAGTCTAGATGGTCGATAATAAATAATAGATAATAGTCTAGATAATAGATTGTCTAGATAATAGATAATAGTCTCGATTATAGATAATAGAATAGTCTAGATGGTAGATAATAGATAATAGTCTAGATGGTAGATAATGGTCTAGATTGTGGATAATAGATAATAGTCTAGATAATAGATAATAGTCTAGATAATAGATAATAGTCTAGATAATAGATAAAGTCTAGATAATAGATAATAGTCTCGATTATAGATAATAGATAGTCTAGATGGTGGATAATAAATAATAGATAATAGTCTAGATAATAGATAATTGTCTAGATAATAGATAATAGATAATAGTCTCGATTATAGATAATAGATAAAAGTCTAGATGGTGGATAATAGGTAATAGATAATAGTCTAGATATTAGATAATAGATAATAGTCTAGATAATAGATAATAGTCTAGATAATAGATAATAGTCTAGATGGTAGATAATAGATAATAGTCTAGATGGTGGATAATAGATAATAGTCTAGATGGTAGATAATAGATAATAGTCTAGATGGTAGATAATAGATAATAGTCTAGATGGTAGATAATAGATAATAGTCTAGATTGTGGATAATAGATAATAGTCTAGATGGTGGATAATAGATAATAGTCTAGATAATAGATAATAGATAATAGTCTAGATGGTGGATGAATGATAGATAATAGTCTAGATGGTGGATAATAGATAATTGTCTAGATGGTAGATAATAGTCTAGATGGTGGATAATAGATAATAGTCTACATTGTGGATAATAGATAATAGTCTAGATGGTAGATAATAGATAATAGTCTAGATGGTAGATAATAGATAATAGTCTAGATGGTGGATAATAGATAATAGTCTAGATGGTGGATAATAGATAATAGTCTAGATAATAGATAATAGTCTAGATAATAGATAATAGTCTAGATGGTGGATAATAGATAATAGTCTAGATGGTGGATAATAGATAATAGTCTAGATAATAGATAATAGTCTAGATAATAGATAATAGTCTACATGGTGGATAATAGATAATAGTCTACATGGTGGATAATAGATAATAGTCTAGATGGTGGATAACAGATAATAGTCTAGATAATAGATAATAGATAATAGTCTAGATAATAGATAATAGTCTACATGGTGGATAATAGATAATAGTCTACATGGTGGATAATAGATAATAGTCTAGATGGTGGATAACAGATAATAGTCTAGATAATAGATAATAGATAATAGTCTAGATAATAGATAATAGTCTAGATGGTGCATAATAGATACTAGTCTAGATGGTAGATAACAGATAATAGTCTAGATGGTGGATAATAGATAATAGTCTAGATGGTGGATAATAGATAATAGTCTAGATGGTGGATAATAGATAATAGTCTAGATAATAGATAATAGATAATAGTCTAGATAATAGATAATAGTCTACATGGTGGATAATAGATAATAGTCTACATGGTGGATAATAGATAATAGTCTAGATGGTGGATAACAGATAATAGTCTAGATAATAGATAATAGATAATAGTCTAGATAATAGATAATAGTCTAGATGGTGCATAATAGATACTAGTCTAGATGGTAGATAACAGATAATAGTCTAGATGGTGGATAATAGATAATAGTCTAGATGGTAGATAATAGATACTAGTCTAGATGGTGGATGATAGATAATATTCTAGATGGTAGATAACAGTCTAGATGGTGGATAATAGATAATAGTCTAGATGGTGGATAATAGATAATGGTCTAGATGGTGGATAATAGATAATAGTCTAGATAATAGATAATAGTCTCGATTATAGATAATAGATAGTCTAGATGGTCGATAATAAATAATAGATAATAGTCTAGATAATAGATAATTGTCTAGATAATAGATAATAGTCTCGATTATAGATAATAGATAAAAGTCTAGATGGTGGATAATAGATACTAGTCTAGATGGTAGATAATGGTCTAGATTGTGGATAATAGATAATAGTCTAGATAATAGATAATAGTCTAGATAATAGATAATAGTCTAGATAATAGATAATAGTCTAGATAATAGATAATAGTCTCGATTATAGATAATAGATAGTCTAGATGGTGGATAATAAATAATAGATAATAGTCTAGATAATAGATAATTGTCTAGATAATAGATAATAGATAATAGTCTCGATTATAGATAATAGATAAAAGTCTAGATGGTGGATAATAGGTAATAGATAATAGTCTAGATATTAGATAATAGATAATAGTCTAGATAATAGATAATAGTCTAGATAATAGATAATAGTCTAGATGGTAGATAATAGATAATGGTCTAGATGGTGGATAATAGATAATAGTCTAGATGGTGGATAATAGATAATAGTCTAGATGGTAGATAATAGATAATAGTCTAGATGGTGGATAATAGATAATAGTCTAGATAATAGATAATAGTCTAGATGGTGGATAATAGATAATAGTCTAGATAATAGATAATAGATTATAGTCTACATGGTGGATAATAGAAAATAGTCTAGATTTTGGATAATAGATAATAGCCTAGATGGTGGATAATAGATAATAGTCTAAATGGTGGATAATAGATAATATTCTAGATGGTGGATAATATATAATAGTCTAGATGGTAGATAATAGTCTAGATGGTGGATAATATATAATAGTCTAGATAATAGATAATAGTCTAGATGGTGGATAATAGATAATAGTCTAGATGGTAGATAATAGATAATAGTCTAGATGGTGGATAATAGATAATAGTCTAGATGGTGGATAATAGATAATAGTCTAGATGGTAGATAATAGATAATAGTCTAGATGGTGGATAATAGATAATAGTCTAGATGGTAGATAATAGTCTAGATGGTGGATAATAGATAATAGTCTAGATAATAGATAATAGTCTAGATGGTGGATAATAGATAACAGTCTAGATGGTAGATAATATTCTAGATGGTGGATAATAGATAATAGTCTAGATGGTGATAATAGTCTAGATAATAGATAATAGTCTAGATGGTGGATAATAGATAATAGTCTAGATGGTAGATAATAGATAATAGTCTAGATAATAGATAATAGTCTAGATAATAGATAATAGATAATAGTCTAGATGGTAGATAATAGATAATAGTCAGATGGTGGATAATAGATAATAGTCTAGATGGTAGATAATAGATAATAGTCTAGATGGTGGATAATAGTCTAGATGGTGGATAATAGATAATAGTCTAGATGGTAGATAATAGATAATAGTCTAGATGGTGGATAATAGTCTAGATGGTGGATAATAGATACTAGTCTAGATGGTGGATAATAGATAATAGTCTACATGGTGGATAATAGATAATAGTCTAGATGGTGGATAATAGATAATAGTCTCGATTATAGATAATAGATAGTCTAGATGGTGGATAATAGATAATAGATAATAGTCTAGATAATAGATAATAGATAATAGTCTAGATAATAGATCATAGTCTAGATGGTAGATAATAGTCTAGATGGTGGATAATAGATACTAGTCTAGATGGTGGATAATAGATAATAGTCTAGATTTTGGATAATAGATAATAGCCTAGATGGTGGATAATAGATAATAGTCTAGATGGTGGATAATAGATACTATTCTAGATGGTGGATAATATATAATAGTCTAGATGGTAGATAATAGTCTAGATGGTGGATAATATATAATAGTCTAGATAATAGATAATAGTCTAGATGGTGGATAATATATAATAGTCTAGATGGTGGATAATAGATAATAGTCTAGATAATAGATAATAATCTAGATGGTGGACAATATATAATAGTCTAGATGGTGGATAATATGATAATAGTCTAGATAATAGATAATAGTCTAGATGGTGGATAATAGATAATAGTCTAGATGGTAGATAATAGATAATAGTCTAGATGGTAGATAATAGATAATAGTCTAGATGGTGGATGATAGATAATAGTCTAGATGGTAGATAATAGTCTAGATGGTGGATAATAGATAATAGTCTAGATGGTGGAAAATATATAATAGTCTAGATAATAGATAATAGTCTAGATAATAGATAATAGTCTAGATGGTGGATAATATACAATAGTCTAGATAATAGATAATAGTCTAGATGGTAGATAATAGATAATAGCCTAGATGGTGGATAATAGATAATAGATAATAGATAATAGTCTAGATAATATATAATAGATAATAGTCTAGATGGTGGATAATAGATTATAGATAATAGTCTAGATAATAGATCATAGTCTAGATGGTAGATAATAGATAATAGTCTTGATAATAGATAATAGATTATAGTCTACATGGTGGATAATAGAAAATAGTCTAGATTTTGGATAATAGATAATAGCCTAGATGGTGGATAATAGATAATAGTCTAAATGGTGGATAATAGATAATATTCTAGATGGTGGATAATATATAATAGTCTAGATGGTAGATAATAGTCTAGATGGTGGATAATATATAATAGTCTAGATAATAGATAATAGTCTAGATGGTGGATAATAGATAATAGTCTAGATGGTAGATAATAGATAATAGTCTAGATGGTGGATAATAGTCTAGATGGTGGATAATAGATAACAGTCTAGATGGTAGATAATAGATAATAGTCTAGATGGTGGATAATAGTCTAGATGGTGGATAATAGATACTAGTCTAGATGGTGGATAATAGATAATAGTCTACATGGTGGATAATAGATAATAGTCTAGATGGTGGATAATAGATAATAGTCTCGATTATAGATAATAGATAGTCTAGATGGTGGATAATAGATAATAGATAATAGTCTAGATAATAGATAATAGATAATAGTCTAGATAATAGATCATAGTCTAGATGGTAGATAATAGTCTAGATGGTGCATAATAGATACTAGTCTAGATGGTGGATAATAGATAATAGTCTAGATTTTGGATAATAGATAATAGCCTAGATGGTGGATAATAGATAATAGTCTAGATGGTGGATAATAGATAATATTCTAGATGGTGGATAATATATAATAGTCTAGATGGTAGATAATAGTCTAGATGGTGGATAATATATAATAGTCTAGATAATAGATAATAGTCTAGATGGTGGATAATATATAATAGTCTAGATGGTGGATAATAGATAATAGTCTAGATAATAGATAATAATCTAGATGGTGGACAATATATAATAGTCTAGATGGTGGATAATAGATAATAGTCTAGATAATAGATAATAGTCTAGATGGTGGATAATAGATAATAGTCTAGATGGTAGATAATAGATAATAGTCTAGATGGTAGATAATAGATAATAGTCTAGATGGTGGATGATAGATAATAGTCTAGATGGTAGATAATAGTCTAGATGGTGGATAATAGATAATAGTCTAGATGGTGGAAAATATATAATAGTCTAGATAATAGATAATAGTCTAGATAATAGATAATAGTCTAGATGGTGGATAATATACAATAGTCTAGATAATAGATAATAGTCTAGATGGTAGATAATAGATAATAGCCTAGATGGTGGATAATAGATAATAGATAATAGATAATAGTCTAGATAATATATAATAGATAATAGTCTAGATGGTGGATAATAGATTATAGATAATAGTCTAGATAATAGATCATAGTCTAGATGGTAGATAATAGATAATAGTCTTGATAATAGATAATAGATAATAGTCTACATGGTGGATAATAGATAATAGTCTAGATTTTTGATAATAGATAATAGCCTAGATGGTGGATAATAGATAATAGTCTAGATGGTGGATAATAGATAATATTCTAGATGGTGGATAATATATAATAGTCTAGATGGTAGATAATAGTCTAGATGGTGGATAATATATAATAGTCTAGATAATAGATAATAGTCTAGATGGTGGATAATATATAATAGTCTAGATGGTGGATAATAGATAATAGTCTAGATAATATATAAGAATCTAGATGGTGGACAATATATAATAGTCTAGATGGTGGATAATAGATAATAGTCTAGATAATAGATAATAGTCTACATGGTGGATAATAGATAATAGTCTAGATGGTGGATAATAGATAATAGTCTAGATAATATATAATAATCTAGATGATGGACAATATATAATAGTCTAGATGGTGGATAATAGATAATAGTCTAGATAATAGATAATAGTCTACATGGTGGATAATAGATAATAGTCTAGATGGTAGATAATAGATAAGAGTCTAGATGGTGGACAATATATAATAGTCTAGATGGTGGATAATAGATAATAGTCTAGATAATAGATAATAGTCTAGATGGTGGATAATAGATAATAGTCTAGATGGTAGATAATAGATAATAGTCTAGATGGTAGATAATAGATAATAGTCTAGATGGTGGATGATAGATAATAGTCTAGATGGTAGATAATAGTCTAGATGGTGGATAATAGATAATAGTCTAGATGGTGGAAAATATATAATAGTCTAGATAATAGATAATAGTCTAGATAATAGATAATAGTCTAGATGGTGGATAATATACAATAGTCTAGATAATAGATAATAGTCTAGATGGTAGATAATAGATAATAGCCTAGATGGTGGATAATAGATAATAGATAATAGATAATAGTCTAGATAATATATAATAGATAATAGTCTAGATGGTGGATAATAGATTATAGATAATAGTCTAGATAATAGATCATAGTCTAGATGGTAGATAATAGATAATAGTCTTGATAATAGATAATAGATAATAGTCTAGATAATAGATAATAGATAATAGTCTAGATAATAGATAATAGTCTAGATGGTGCATAATAGATACTAGTCTAGATGGTAGATAACAGATAATATTCTAGATGGTGGATAATAGATAATAGTCTACATGGTGGATAATAGATAATAGTCTAGTTGGTGGATAATATATAATAGTCTAGATAATATATAATAGTCTAGATGGTGGATAATATATAATAGTCTAGATGGTGGATAATAGCCTAGATGGTGGATAATATATAATAGTCTAGATGATGGATAATAGATAACAGTCTAGATGGTAGATAATAGATAATAGTCTAGATGGTGGATAATAGCCTAGATGGTGGATAATATATAATAGTCTAGATGATGGATAATAGATAACAGTCTGGATGGTAGATAATAGATAATAGTCTAGATAATAGATAATAGTCTAGATGGTAGATAATAGATAATAGTCTAGATGGTGGATAATAGATAATAGTCTAGATTGTGGATAATAGATAATAGTCTAGATGGTAGATAATAGATAATAGTCTAGATGGTGGATAATAGTCTAGATGGATAATAGATAACAGTCTTGATGGTAGATAATAGATAATAGTCTAGATGGTGGATAATAGTCTAGATGGTGGATAATAGATAATAGTCTAGATGGTGGATAATAGATAATAGTCTACATGGTGGATAATAGATAATAGTCTAGATGGTGGATAATAGATAATAGTCTAGATAATAGATAATAGTCTAGATGGTGGATAATAGATAATAGTCTAGATTATAGATAATAGATAGTCTAGATGGTGGATAATAGATAATAGATAATAGTCTAGATAATAGATAATAGATAATAGTCTAGATAATAGATCATAGTCTAGATGGTAGATAATAGTCTAGATGGTGCATACTAGATACTAGTCTAGATGGTGGATAATAGATAATAGTCTAGATTTTGGATAATATATAATAGTCTAGATGGTGGATAATAGATACTAGTCTAGATGGTTGATAATAGATAATAGTCTAGATGGTAGATAATAGTCTAGATGGTGGATAATAGATAATAGTCTAGATGGTTGATAATAGATCATAGTCTAGATGGTAGATAATAGTCTAGATGGTGGATAATAGATAATAGTCTAGATGTTGGATAATATATAATAGTCTAGATGGTGGATAATAGATAATAGTCTAGATGGTGGATAATAGATAATAGTCTAGATGGTGGATAATAGATAATAGTCTAGATGGTAGATAATAGATAATAGTCTAGATGGTAGATAATAGTCTAGATGGTAGATAATAGTCTAGATGGTGGATAATAGATAATAGTCTAGATGGTGGATAATAGATAATAGTCTAGATGGTAGATAATAGATAATAGTCTAGATGGTGGATAATAGATAATAGTCTAGATGGTGGATAATAGATAATAGTCTAGATGGTAGATAATAGATAATAGTCTAGATGGTGGATAATAGATAATAGTCTAGATGGTAGATAATAGTCTAGATGGTGGAAAATAGATAATAGTCTAGATGGTGGATAATAGATAATGGTCTAGATGGTGGATAATAGATAACAGTCTAGATGGTAGATAATATTCTAGATGGTGGATAATAGATAATAGTCTAGATGGTAGATAATAGTCTAGATAATAGATAATAGTCTCGATGGTGGATAATAGATAATAGTCTAGATGGTAGATAATAGATAATAGTCTAGATAATAGATAATAGTCTAGATAATAGATAATAGATACTAGTCTAGATGGTAGATAATAGATAATAGTCCAGATGGTGGATAATAGATAATAGTCTAGATGGTAGATAATAGATAATAGTCTAGATGGTGGATAATAGTCTAGATGGTGGATAATAGATAACAGTCTAGATGGTAGATAATAGATAATAGTCTAGATGGTGGATAATAGTCTAGATGGTGGATAATAGATACTAGTCTAGATGGTGGATAATAGATAATAGTCTACATGGTGGATAATAGATAATAGTCTAGATGGTGGATAATAGATAATAGTCTCGATTATAGATAATAGATAGTCTAGATGGTGGATAATAGATAATAGATAATAGTCTAGATAATAGATAATAGATAATAGTCTAGATAATAGATCATAGTCTAGATGGTAGATAATAGTCTAGATGGTGCATAATAGATACTAGTCTAGATGGTGGATAATAGATAATAGTCTAGATTTTGGATAATAGATAATAGCCTAGATGGTGGATAATAGATAATAGTCTAGATGGTGGATAATAGATAATATTCTAGATGGTGGATAATATATAATAGTCTAGATGGTAGATAATAGTCTAGATGGTGGATAATATATAATAGTCTAGATAATAGATAATAGTCTAGATGGTGGATAATATATAATAGTCTAGATGGTGGATAATAGATAATAGTCTAGATAATAGATAATAGTCTACATGGTGGATAATAGATAATAGTCTAGATGGTGGATAATAGATAATAGTCTAGATGGTAGATATTAGTCTAGATGGTAGATAATAGATAATAGTCTAGATGGTAGATACTAGATAATAGTCTAGATGGTAGATAATAGATAATACTCTAAATGGTGGATAATATACAATAGTCTAGATGGTAGATAATAGTCTAGATGGTGGATAATAGATAATAGTCTAGATGGTGGATAATATATAATAGTCTAGATAATAGATAATAGTCTAGATAATAGATAATAGTCTAGATGGTGGATAATAGATAATAGTCTAGATGGTAGATAATAGTCTAGATGGTGGATAATAGATAATAGCCTAGATGGTGGATAATAGATAATAGATAATAGATAATAGATAATAGTCTAGATATTATATAATAGATAATAGTCTAGATGGTGGATAATAGATTATAGATAATAGTCTAGATAATAGATCATAGTCTAGATGGTAGATAATAGATAATAGTCTTGATAATAGATAATAGATAATAGTCTACATGGTGGATAATAGATAATAGTCTAGATTTTTGATAATAGATAATAGCCTAGATGGTGGATAATAGATAATAGTCTAGATGGTGGATAATAGATAATATTCTAGATGGTGGATAATATATAATAGTCTAGATGGTAGATAATAGTCTAGATGGTGGATAATATATAATAGTCTAGATAATAGATAATAGTCTAGATGGTGGATAATATATAATAGTCTAGATGGTGGATAATAGATAATAGTCTAGATAATAGATAATAGTCTACATGGTGGACAATATATAATAGTCTAGATGGTGGATAATAGATAATAGTCTAGATAATAGATAATAGTCTACATGGTGGATAATAGATAATAGTCTAGATGGTGGATAATAGATAATAGTCTAGATAATATATAATAATCTAGATGGTGGACAATATATAATAGTCTAGATGGTGGATAATAGATAATAGTCTAGATAATAGATAATAGTCTACATGGTGGATAATAGATAATAGTCTAGATGGTAGATAATAGATAAGAGTCTAGATGGTGGACAATATATAATAGTCTAGATGGTGGATAATAGATAATAGTCTAGATAATAGATAATAGTCTAGATGGTGGATAATAGATAATAGTCTAGATGGTAGATAATAGATAATAGTCTAGATGGTAGATAATAGATAATAGTCTAGATGGTGGATGATAGATAATAGTCTAGATGGTAGATAATAGTCTAGATGGTGGATAATAGATAATAGTCTAGATGGTGGAAAATATATAATAGTCTAGATAATAGATAATAGTCTAGATAATAGATAATAGTCTAGATGGTGGATAATATACAATAGTCTAGATAATAGATAATAGTCTAGATGGTAGATAATAGATAATAGCCTAGATGGTGGATAATAGATAATAGATAATAGATAATAGTCTAGATAATATATAATAGATAATAGTCTAGATGGTGGATAATAGATTATAGATAATAGTCTAGATAATAGATCATAGTCTAGATGGTAGATAATAGATAATAGTCTTGATAATAGATAATATATAATAGTCTACATGGTGGATAATAGATAATAGTCTAGATTTTTGATAATAGATAATAGCCTAGATGGTGGATAATAGATAATAGTCTAGATGGTGGATAATAGATAATATTCTAGATGGTGGATAATATATAATAGTCTAGATGGTAGATAATAGTCTAGATGGTGGATAATATATAATAGTCTAGATAACAGATAATAGTCTAGATGGTGGATAATATATAATAGTCTAGATGGTGGATAATAGATAATAGTCTAGATAATATATAATAATCTAGATGGTGGACAATATATAATAGTCTAGATGGTGGATAATAGATAATAGTCTAGATAATAGATAATAGTCTACATGGTGGATAATAGATAATAGTCTAGATGGTAGATAATAGATAAGAGTCTAGATGGTGGATAATAGATAATAGTCTAGATGGTGGATAATAGATAATAGTCTAGATGGTAGATAATAGATAATAGTCTAGATGGTGGATAATAGATAATAGTCTAGATGGTAGATAATAGTCTAGATGGTGGAAAATAGATAATAGTCTATATGGTGGATAATATATAATAGTCTAGATGGTAGATAATAGTCTAGATGGTGGATAATATATAATAGTCTAGGTAATATATAATAGTCTAGATGGTGGATAATATATAATAGTCTAGATGGTGGATAATAGCCTAGATGGTGGATAATATATAATAGTCTAGATGATGGATAATAGATAACAGTCTGGATGGTAGATAATAGATAATAGTCTAGATAATAGATAATAGTCTAGATGGTAGATAATAGATAATAGTCTAGATGGTGGATAATAGATAATAGTCTAGATTGTGGATAATAGATAATAGTCTAGATGGTAGATAATAGATAATAGTCTAGATGGTGGATAATAGTCTAGATGGTGGATAATAGATAACAGTCTTGATGGTAGATAATAGATAATAGTCTAGATGGTGGATAATAGTCTAGATGGTGGATAATAGATAATAGTCTAGATGGTGGATAATAGATAATAGTCTACATGGTGGATAATAGATAATAGTCTAGATGGTGGATAATAGATAATAGTCTAGATAATAGATAATAGTCTAGATGGTGGATAATAGATAATAGTCTCGATTATAGATAATAGATAGTCTAGATGGTGGATAATAGATAATAGATAATAGTCTAGATAATAGATAATAGATAATAGTCTAGATAATAGATCATAGTCTAGATGGTAGATAATAGTCTAGATGGTGCATACTAGATACTAGTCTAGATGGTGGATAATAGATAATAGTCTAGATTTTGGATAATATATAATAGTCTAGATGGTGGATAATAGATACTAGTCTAGATGGTTGATAATAGATAATAGTCTAGATGGTAGATAATAGTCTAGATGGTGGATAATAGATAATAGTCTAGATGGTTGATAATAGATCATAGTCTAGATGGTAGATTATAGTCTAGATGGTGGATAATAGATAATAGTCTAGATGTTGGATAATATATAATAGTCTAGATGGTGGATAATAGATAATAGTCTAGATGGTGGATAATAGATAATAGTCTAGATGGTTGATAATAGATCATAGTCTAGATGGTAGATAATAGTCTAGATGGTGGATAATAGATAATAGTCTAGATGTTGGATAATATATAATAGTCTAGATGGTGGATAATAGATAATAGTCTAGATGGTGGATAATAGATAATAGTCTAGATGGTAGATAATAGTCTAGATAATAGATCATTGTCTCGATGGTGGATAATAGATAATAGTCTAGATGGTAGATAATAGATAATAGTCTAGATAATAGATAATAGTCTAGATAATAGATAATAGATAATAGTCTAGATAATAGATCATAGTCTAGATAATAGATCATAGTCTAGATGGTGGATAATAGATATTAGTCTAGATGGTAGATAATAGTCTAGATGGTGAATGATAGATAATAGTCTAGATGGTGGATAATATATAATAGTCTAGATAATAGACAATAGTCTAGATAATAGATAATAGTCTAGATGGTGGATAATAGATAATTGTCTAGATGGTAGATAATAGTCTAGATGGTGGATAATAGATAATAGTCTACATTGTGGATAATAGATAATAGTCTAGATGGTAGATAATAGATAATAGTCTAGATGGTAGATAATAGATAATAGTCTAGATGGTGGATAATAGTCTAGATGGTAGATAATAGATAATAGTCTAGATGTTAGATAATAGATAATAGTCTAGATGGTGGATAATAGATAATAGTCTAGATGGAGGATAATAGATAATAGTCTACATGGTGGATAATAGATAATAGTCTAGATGGTGGATAATAGATAATAGTCTAGATGGTGGATAATAGTCTAGATGGTAGATAATAGATAATAGTCTAGATGATAGATAATAGATACTAGTCTAGATGGTGGATAATAGTCTAGATGGTAGATAATAGATAATAGTCTAGATGTTAGATAATAGATAATAGTCTAGATGGTGGATAATATATAATAGTCTAGATGGTGGATAATAGCCTAGATGGTGGATAATATATAATAGTCTAGATGATGGATAATAGATAACAGTCTAGATGGTAGATAATAGATAATAGTCTAGATAATAGATAATAGTCTAGATGGTAGATAATAGATAATAGTCTAGATAATAGATAATAGTCTAGATGGTGGATAATAGATAATAGTCTAGATAATAGATAATAGATAATAGTCTAGATAATAGTCTAGATAATAGATAATAGATAATAGTCTAGATGGTGGATAATAGATAATAGTCTAGATGGTGGATAATAGATAATAGTCTAGATAATAGATAATAGATAATAGTCTAGATAATAGATCATAGTCTAGATGGTAGATAATAGTCTAGATGGTGCATAATAGATACTAGTCTAGATGGTGGATAATAGATAATAGTCTAGATTTTGGATAATATATAATAGTCTAGATGGTGGATAATAGATACTAGTCTAGATGGTTGATAATAGATAATAGTCTAGATGGTAGATAATAGTCTAGATGGTGGATAATAGATAATAGTCTAGATGGTTGATAATAGATCATAGTCTAGATGGTAGAAAATAGTCTAGATGGTGGATACTAGATAATAGTCTAGATGGTGGATAATATATAATAGTCTAGATGGTGGATAATAGATAATAGTCTAGATGGTGGATAATAGATAATAGTCTAGATGGTGGATAATAGTTAATAGTCTTGATGGTAGATAATAGATAATAGTCTAGATGGTAGATAATAGTCTCGATGGTGGATAATAGATAATAGTCTAGATGGTGGATAATAGATAATAGTCTAGATGGTAGATAATAGATAATAGTCTAGATAATAGATAATAGTCTAGATAATAGATAATAGATAATAGTCTAGATAATAGATCATAGTCTAGATAATAGATCATAGTCTAGATAATAGATCATAGTCTAGATGGTGGATAATAGCCTAGATGGTGGATAATATATAATAGTCTAGATGATGGAAAATAGATAACAGTCTAGATGGTAGATAATAGATAATAGTCTAGATAATAGATCATAGTCTAGATAATAGATAATAGTCTAGACGGTGGATAATAGATAATAGTCTAGACAGTGGATAATAGATAATAGTCTACATGGTGGATAATAGATAATAGTCTAGACGGTGGATAATAGATAATAGTCTAGATGGTGGATAATAGATAATAGTCTAGATAATAGATAATAGTCTAGATAATAGTCTACATGGTGGATAGTAGAAAATAGTCTAGATTTTGGATAATATATAATAGTCTAGATGGTAGATAATAGTCTAGATGGTGGATATAATATATAATAGTCTAGATGGTGGATAATAGATAATAGTCTAGATAATATATAATAATCTAGATGGTGGACAATATATAATAGTCTAGATGGTGGATAATGGATAATAGTCTAGATAATAGATAATAGTCTAGATGGTGGATAATAGATAATAGTCTAGATGGTAGATAATAGATAATAGTCTAGATGGTGGATAATAGATAATAGTCTAGATGGTGGATAATAGATAATAGTCTAGATGGTAGATTATAGATAATAGTCTAGATGGTGGATAATAGATAATAGTCTAGATGGTAGATAATAGATAATGGTCTAGATGGTGGATAATAGATAACAGTCTAGATGGTAGATAATAGTCTAGATGGTGGATAATAGATAATAGTCTAGATGGTAGATAATAGTCTAGATAATAGATAATAGTCTCGATGGTGGATAATAGATAATAGTCTAGATGGTAGATAATAGATAATAGTCTAGATAATAGATAATAGTCTAGATAATAGATAATAGTCTAGATAATAGATAATAGATAATAGTCTAGATGTTAGATAATAGATAATAGTCCAGATGGTGGATAATAGATAATAGTCTAGATGGTAGATAATAGATAATAGTCTAGATGGTGGATAATAGTCTAGATGGTGGATAATAGATCATGGTCTAGATAATAGAAAATAGTCTAGATGGTAGATAATAGATAATAGCCTAGATGGTGGATAATAGATAATAGTCTAGATGGTGGATAATAGATAATAGTCTAGATAATAGATAATAGTCTAGATGGTGGATAATATATAATAGTCTAGATGCTGAATAATAGATAATAGTCTAGATGGTGGATAATAGATAATAGTCTAGATGGTGGATAATAGATAATAGATAATAGTCTAGATAATAGATAATAGTCTAGATAATAGATCATAGTCTAGATGGTGCATGATAGATAATAGTCTAGATAATAGATAATAGCCTAGATGGTGGATAATAGATCATAGTCTAGATGGTGGATAATAGATAATAGTATAGATGGTGGATAATAGATAATAGTCTAGATGGTAGATAATAGATAATAGTCTAGATGGTGGATAATAGATAATAGATAATAGTCTAGATAATAGATAATAGTCTAGATGGTGGATAATAGATAATAGTCTAGATGGTGGATAATAGATAATAGTCTAGATGGTGGAAGATAGATAATAGTCTAGATGGTGGATAATAGATAATAGTCTAGATGGTGGATAATAGATAATAGTCTAGATGGTGGATAATAGATAATAGTCTAGATGATAGATAATAGATAATAGTCTAGATGGTGGATAATAGATAATAGTCTAGATGGTGCTTAATAGATAATAGTCTAGATGGTGGATAATAGTCTAGATGGTAGATAATAGATAAGTCTAGATGGTAGATAATAGTCTAGATGGTGGATAACAGATAATAGTCTAGATAATAGATAATAGTCTAGATGGTGGATAATAGATAATAGTCTAGATGGTGGATAATAGATAATAGTCTAGATGGTGGATAATAGATAATAGTCTAGATGGTAGATAATAGTCTAGATAATAGATAATAGTCTAGATAATAGACAATAGTCTAGATGGTGGATAATAGATAATAGTCTAGATGGTAGATAATAGTCTAGATGGTGGATAATAGATAATAGTCTAGATAATAGATAATAGTCTAGATGGTGCATAATAGATACTAGTCTAGATGGTAGATAACAGATAATAGTCTAGATGGTGGATAATAGTCTAGATGGTGGATAATAGATAATAGTCTAGATTGTGGATAATAGATAATAGTCTAGATGGTAGATAATAGATAATAGTCTAGATGGTGGATAATAGTCTAGATGGTGGATAATAGATAACAGTCTTGATGGTAGATAATAGATAATAGTCTAGATGGTGGATAATAGTCTAGATGGTGGATAATAGATAATAGTCTAGATGGTGGATAATAGATAATAGTCTACATGGTGGATAATAGATAATAGTCTAGATGGTGGATAATAGATAATAGTCTAGATAATAGATAATAGTCTAGATGGTGGATAATAGATAATAGTCTCGATTATAGATAATAGATAGTCTAGATGGTGGATAATAGATAATAGATAATAGTCTAGATAATAGATAATAGATAATAGTCTAGATAATAGATCATAGTCTAGATGGTAGATAATAGTCTAGATGGTGCATAATAGATACTAGTCTAGATGGTGGAGAATAGATAATAGTCTAGATTTTGGATAATATATAATAGTCTAGATGGTGGATAATAGATACTAGTCTAGATGGTTGATAATAGATAATAGTCTAGATGGTAGATAATAGTCTAGATGGTGGATAATAGATAATAGTCTAGATGGTTGATAATAGATCATAGTCTAGATGGTAGATAATAGTCTAGATGGTGGATAATAGATAATAGTCTAGATGTTGGATAATATATAATAGTCTAGATGGTGGATAATAGATAATAGTCTAGATGGTGGATAATAGATAATAGTCTAGATGGTGGATAATAGATAATAGTCTAGATGGTAGATAATAGATAATAGTCTAGATGGTAGATAATAGTCTAGATGGTGGATAATAGTCTAGATGGTGGATAATAGATAATAGTCTAGATGGTGGATAATAGATAATAGTCTAGATGGTAGATAATAGTCTAGATAATAGATCATTGTCTCGATGGTGGATAATAGATAATAGTCTAGATGGTAGATAATAGATAATAGTCTAGATAATAGATAATAGTCTAGATAATAGATAATAGATAATAGTCTAGATAATAGATCATAGTCTAGATAATAGATCATAGTCTAGATGGTGGATAATATACAATAGTCTAGATAATAGATAATAGTCTAGATGGTGAATGATAGATAATAGTCTAGATGGTGGATAATATATAATAGTCTAGATAATAGACAATAGTCTAGATAATAGATAATAGTCTAGATGGTGGATAATAGATAATTGTCTAGATGGTAGATAATAGTCTAGATGGTGGATAATAGATAATAGTCTACATTGTGGATAATAGATAATAGTCTAGATGGTAGATAATAGATAATAGTCTAGATGGTAGATAATAGATAATAGTCTAGATGGTGGATAATAGTCTAGATGGTAGATAATAGATAATAGTCTAGATGGTGGATAATAGATAATAGTCTAGATGGAGGATAATAGATAATAGTCTACATGGTGGATAATAGATAATAGTCTAGATGGTGGATAATAGATAATAGTCTACATGGTAGATAATAGATAATAGTCTAGATGGTGGATAATAGTCTAGATGGTAGATAATAGATAATAGTCTAGATGATAGATAATAGATACTAGTCTAGATGGTGGATAATAGTCTAGATGGTAGATAATAGATAATAGTCTAGATGTTAGATAATAGATAATAGTCTAGATGGTGGATAATATATAATAGTCTAGATGGTGGATAATAGCCTAGATGGTGGATAATATATAATAGTCTAGATGATGGAAAATAGATAACAGTCTAGATGGTAGATAATAGATAATAGTCTAGATAATAGATAATAGTCTAGATGGTAGATAATAGATAATAGTCTAGATAATAGATAATAGTCTAGATGGTAGATAATAGATAATAGTCTAGATGGTGGATAATAGATAATAGTCTAGATGGTGGATAATAGATAATAGTCTAGATGGTAGATAATAGATAATAGTCTAGATGGTGGATAATAGATAATAGTCTAGATAATAGATAATAGTCTAGATGGTGGATAATAGATAATAGTCTCGATGGTAGATAATAGTCTAGATGGTGGATAATATACAATAGTCTAGATAATAGATAATAGTCTAGATGGTGAATGATAGATAATAGTCTAGATGGTGGATAATATATAATAGTCTAGATAATAGACAATAGTCTAGATGGTGGATAATAGATAATAGTCTCGATTATAGATAATAGATAGTCTAGATGGTGGATAATAGATAATAGATAATAGTCTAGATAATAGATAATAGATAATAGTCTAGATAATAGATCATAGTCTAGATGGTAGATAATAGTCTAGATGGTGCATACTAGATACTAGTCTAGATGGTGGATAATAGATAATAGTCTAGATTTTGGATAATATATAATAGTCTAGATGGTGGATAATAGATACTAGTCTAGATGGTTGATAATAGATAATAGTCTAGATGGTAGATAATAGTCTAGATGGTGGATAATAGATAATAGTCTAGATGGTTGATAATAGATCATAGTCTAGATGGTAGATAATAGTCTAGATGGTGGATAATAGATAATAGTCTAGATGTTGGATAATATATAATAGTCTAGATGGTGGATAATAGATATTAGTCTAGATGGTGGATAATAGATAATAGTCTAGATGGTGGATAATAGATAATAGTCTAGATGGTAGATAATAGATAATAGTCTAGATAATAGATAATAGTCTAGATAATAGATCATAGTCTAGATAATAGATAATAGTCTAGACGGTGGATAATAGATAATAGTCTAGACGGTGGATAATAGATAATAGTCTACATGGTGGATAATAGATAATAGTCTAGACGGTGGATAATAGATAATAGTCTAGATGGTGGATAATAGATAATAGTCTAGATAATAGATAATAGATAATAGTCTAGATAATAGTCTAGATAATAGATAATAGATAATAGTCTAGATGGTGGATAATAGATAATAGTCTAGATGGTGGATAATAGATAATAGTCTAGATAATAGATAATAGATAATAGTCTAGATAATAGATAATAGTCTAGATGGTAGATAATAGTCTAGATGGTGGATAATAGATAATAGTCTAGGTGGTGGATAATAGATAATAGTCTAGATTTTGGATAATATATAATAGTCTAGATGGTGGATAATAGATACTAGTCTAGATGGTTGATAATAGATAATAGTCTAGATGGTAGATAATAGTCTAGATGGTGGATAATAGATAATAGTCTAGATGGTTGATAATAGATCATAGTCTAGATGGTAGAAAATAGTCTAGATGGTGGATACTAGATAATAGTCTAGATGGTGGATAATATATAATAGTCTAGATGGTGGATAATAGATAATAGTCTAGATGGTGGATAATAGATAATAGTCTAGATGGTGGATAATAGTTAATAGTCTTGATGGTAGATAATAGATAATAGTCTAGATGGTAGATAATAGTCTCGATGGTGGATAATAGATAATAGTCTAGATGGTGGATAATAGATAATAGTCTAGATGGTAGATAATAGATAATAGTCTAGATAATAGATAATAGTCTAGATAATAGATAATAGATAATAGTCTAGATAATAGATCATAGTCTAGATAATAGATCATAGTCTAGATAATAGATCATAGTCTAGATGGTGGATAATAGATATTAGTCTAGATGGTAGATAATAGATAATAGTCTAGTTGGTAGATAATAGATAATAGTCTACATGGTGGATAATAGATAATAGTCTAGATAATAGATCATAGTCTAGATAATAGATAATAGTCTAGACGGTGGATAATAGATAATAGTCTAGACGGTGGATAATAGATAATAGTCTACATGGTGGATAATAGATAATAGTCTAGACGGTGGATAATAGATAATAGTCTAGATGGTGGATAATAGATAATAGTCTAGATAATAGATAATAGATAATAGTCTACATGGTGGATAGTAGAAAATAGTCTAGATTTTGATAATATATAATAGTCTAGATGGTAGATAATAGTCTAGATGGTGGATATAATATATAATAGTCTAGATGGTGGATAATAGATAATAGTCTAGATAATATATAATAATCTAGATGGTGGACAATATATAATAGTCTAGATGGTGGATAATGGATAATAGTCAAGATGGTAGATAATAGATAATAGTCTAGATGGTAGATAATAGATAATAGTCTAGATGGTAGATAATAGATAATAGTCTAGATGGTGGATAATAGATAATAGTCTAGACGGTGGATGAGAGATAATAGTCTAGATGGTGGATTATAGATAATAGTCTAGATGGTGATTAATATATAATAGTCTTGATGGTGGATAATAGATAATAGTCTAGATGGTAGATAATAGTTAATAGTCTAGATGGTAGATAATAGTCTAGATGGTAGATAATAGTTAATAGTCTAGATGGTAGATAATGGTCTAGATAATAGATAATAGTCTCGATGGTGGATAATAGATAATAGTCTAGATGGTAGATAATAGATAATAGTCTAGATAATAGATAATAGTCTAGATAATAGATAATAGTCTAGATAATAGATAATAGATAATAGTCTAGATGTTAGATAATAGATAATAGTCCAGATGGTGGATAATAGATAATAGTCTAGATGGTAGATAATAGATAATAGTCTAGATGGTGGATAATAGTCTAGATGGTGGATAATAGATCATGGTCTAGATAATAGAAAATAGTCTAGATGGTAGATAATAGATAATAGCCTAGATGGTGGATAATAGATAATAGTCTAGATGGTGGATAATAGATAATAGTCTAGATAATAGATAATAGTCTAGATGGTGGATAATATATAATAGTCTAGATGGTGGATAATAGATAATAGTCTAGATGGTGGATAATAGATAATAGTCTAGATGGTGGATAATAGATAATGGTCTAGATGGTGGATAATAGTCTAGATGGTAGATAATAGATAATAGTCTAGATGGTAGATAATAGTCTAGATGGTGGATAATAGATAATAGTCTAGATAATAGATAATAGTCTAGATGGTGGATAATAGACAATAGTCTAGATGGTGGATAATAGATAATAGTCTAGATGGTGGATAATAGATAATAGTCTAGATAATAGATAATAGTCTAGATAATAGATA
The DNA here is from genome assembly GCF_018296145.1 of Oncorhynchus tshawytscha. NCBI lineage: Eukaryota > Metazoa > Chordata > Actinopteri > Salmoniformes > Salmonidae > Oncorhynchus > Oncorhynchus tshawytscha. Next base: position 2,146,015 of record NC_056444.1, read on the forward strand.
ATAGTCTAGATAATAGATAATAGTCTAGATGGTGGATAATAGATAATAGTCTAGATGGTGGATAATAGATAATAGACTAGATGGTGGATAATATATAATAGTCTAGATGGTAGATAATAGATAATGGTCTAGATGGTGGATAATAGATAATAGTCTAGATGGTGGATAATAGATAATAGTCTAGATGGTAGATAATAGATAATAGTCTAGATGGTAGATAATAGATAATAGTCTAGATGGTGCTTAATAGATAATAGTCTAGATGGTGGATAATAGTCTAGATGGTAGATAATAGATAAGTCTAGATGGTAGATAATAGTCTAGATGGTGGATAACAGATAATAGTCTAGATAATAGATAATAGTCTAGATGGTGGATAATAGATAATAGTCTAGATGGTGGATAATAGATAATAGTCTAGATGGTGGATAATAGATAATAGTCTAGATGGTAGATAATAGTCTAGATAATAGATAATAGTCTAGATAATAGACAATAGTCTAGATGGTGGATAATAGATAATAGTCTAGATGGTAGATAATAGTCTAGATGGTGGATAATAGATAATAGTCTAGATAATAGATAATAGTCTAGATGGTGCATAATAGATAATAGTCTAGATAATAGATAACAGATAATAGTCTAGATGGTGGATAATAGATAATAGTCTAGATAATAGATAATAGTCTAGATGGTGGATAATATATAATAGTCTAGATGGTGGATAATAGATAATAGTCTAGATGGTGGATAATAGATAATAGTCTAGATGGTGGATAATAGTCTAGATGGTAGATAATAGATAATAGTCTAGATGGTAGATAATAGTCTAGATGGTGGATAATAGATAATAGTCTAGATAATAGATAATAGTCTAGATGGTGGATAATAGATAATAGTCTAGATGGTGGATAATAGATAATAGTCTAGATGGTGGATAATAGATAATAGTCTAGATGGTAGATAATAGTCTAGATAATAGATAATAGTCTAGATAATAGACAATAGTCTAGATGGTGGATAATAGATAATAGTCTAGATGGTAGATAATAGTCTAGATGGTGGATAATAGATAATAGTCTAGATAATAGATAATAGTCTAGATAATAGATAATAGTCTAGATAATAGATAATAGTCTAGATGGTGGATAATAGATAATAGTCTAGATGGTGGATAATAGATAATAGACTAGATGGTGGATAATATATAATAGTCTAGATGGTAGATAATAGATAATGGTCTAGATGGTGGATAATAGATAATAGTCTAGATGTTGGATAATAGTCTAGATGGTAGATAATAGATAAGTCTAGATGGTAGATAATAGTCTAGATGGTGGATAATAGATAATAGTCTAGATAATAGATAATAGTCTAGATGGTGGATAATATATAATAGTCTAGATGGTGGATAATAGATAATAGTCTAGATAATAGATAATAGTCTAGATAATAGATAATAGTCTAGATAATAGATAATAGTCTAGATGGTGGATAATAGATAATAGTCCAGATGTTAGATAATAGTCTAGATGGTGGATAATAGATAATAGTCTAGATGGTAGATAATAGATAATAGTCTAGATGGTGGATAATAGATAATAGTCTAGATGGTGCTTAATAGATAATAGTCTAGATGGTGGATAATAGTCTAGATGGTAGATAATAGATAAGTCTAGATGGTAGATAATAGTCTAGATGGTGGATAATAGATAATAGTCTAGATAATAGATAATAGTCTAGATGGTGGATAATAGATAATAGTATAGATGATGGATAATAGATAATAGTCTAGATAATAGATAATAGTCTAGATAATAGATAATAGTCTAGATGGTGGATAATAGATAATAGTCTGGATAATAGATAATAGTCTAGATAATAGATAATAGTCTAGATAATAGATATTAGTCTAGACGGTGGATAATAGATAATAGTCTAGATAATAGATAATAGTCTAGATGGTGGATAATAGATAATAGTCTAGATAATAGATAATAGTCTAGATAGTGGATAATAGATAATAGTCTAGATGGTGGATAATAGATAATAGTCTAGATGGTGGATAATAGATAATAGTCTAGATGGTAGATAATAGTCTAGATAATAGATAATAGTCTAGATAATAGATAATAGTCTAGATGGTGGATAATAGATAATAGTCTAGATAATAGATAATAGTCTAGATAATAGATAATAGTCTAGATGGTGGATAATAGATAAAAGTCTAGATGGTGGATAATAGATAATAGTCTAGATGGTGGATAATAGATAATAGTCTAGATGGTAGATAATAGTCTAGATGGTGGATTATAGATAATAGTCTAGATGGTAGATAATAGTCTAGATGGTAGATAATAGATAATAGTCTAGATGGTGGATTATAGATAATAGTCTAGATGGTAGATAATAGATAATAGTCTAGATGGTGGATAATATATAATAGTCTAGATGGTGGATAATAGACAATAGTCTAGATGGTGGATAATAGATAATAGTCTAGATGGTGGATAATAGATAATAGTCTAGATGGTGGATAATAGTCTAGATGGTAGATAATAGATAATAGTCTACATGGTGGATAGTAGAAAATAGTCTAGATTTTGGATAATATATAATAGTCTAGATGGTAGATAATAGTCTAGATGGTGGATATAATATATAATAGTCTAGATGGTGGATAATAGATAATAGTCTAGATAATATATAATAATCTAGATGGTGGACAATATATAATAGTCTAGATGGTGGATAATGGATAATAGTCTAGATAATAGATAATAGTCTAGATGGTGGATAATAGATAATAGTCTAGATGGTAGATAATAGATAATAGTCTAGATGATGGATAATAGATAATAGTCTAGATGGTGGATAATAGATAATAGTCTAGATGGTAGATAATAGATAATAGTCTAGATGGTAGATAATAGATAATAGTCTAGATAATATATAATAATCTAGATGGTGGACAATATATAATAGTCTAGATGGTGGATAATGGATAATAGTCTAGATAATAGATAATAGTCTAGATGGTGGATAATAGATAATAGTCTAGATGGTAGATAATAGATAATAGTCTAGATGGTGGATAATAGATAATAGTCTAGATGGTGGATGATAGATAATAGTCTAGATGGTAGATAATAGTCTAGATGGTGGATAATAGATAATAGTCTAGATTGTGGATAATATATAATAGTCTAGATAATAGATAATCGTCTAGATAATAGATAATAGTCTAGATGGTGGATAATATACAATAGTCTAGATAATAGATAATAGTCTAGATGGTGGATAATAGATAATAGTCTAGATGGTGGATAATAGATAATAGTCTAGATAATATATAATAGATAATAGTCTAGATGGTGGATAATAGATAATAGATAATAGTCTAGATAATAGATCATAGTCTAGATGGTGCATGATAGATAATAGTCTAGATGGTAGATAATAGATAATAGTCTAGATTTTGGATAATAGATAATAGCCTAGATGGTGGATAATAGATAATAGTCTAGATGGTGGATAATAGATAATAGTCTAGATGGTGGAAAATAGATAATAGCCTAGATGGTAGATAATAGATAATAGTCTAGATGGTAGATAATAGATAATAGTCTAGATAATAGATAATATTCTAGATGGTGGATAATATATAATAGTCTAGATGGTAGATAATAGTCTAGATGGTGGATAATAGATAATAGTCTAGATGGTGGGCAATATATAATAGTCTAGATGATGGATAATAGATAATAGTCTAGATAATAGATAATAGTCTAGATGATGGATAATAGATAATAGTCTAGATGGTAGATAATAGATAATAGTCTAGATGGTGGATAATAGATAATAGTCTAGATGGTGGAAAATAGATAATAGTCTAGATGGTGGATAATATATAATAGTCTAGAAGGTGGATAATAGCCTAGATGGTAGATAATAGATAATAGTCTAGATGGTGGATAATAGATAATAGTCTAGATGGTAGATAATAGATAATAGTCTAGATGGTGGATAATAGTCTAGATGGTGGATAATAGATAACAATCTAGATGGTAGATAATAGATAATAGTCTAGATGGTGGATAAGAGTCTAGATGGTGGATAATAGATAATAGTCTAGATGGTGGATAATAGATAATAGTCTACATGGTGGATAATAGATAATAGTCTAGATGGTGGATAATAGATAATAGTCTAGATAATAGATAATAGTCTAGATGGTGGATAATAGATAATAGTCTAGATGGTGGATAATAGATAATAGTCTACATGGTGGATAATATATAATAGTCTAGATGGTGGATAATAGTCTAGATGGTAGATAATAGATAAGTCTAGATGGTAGATAATAGTCTAGATGGTGGACAATATATAATAGTCTAAATAATAGATAATAGTCTAGATGGTGGATAATATATAATAGTCTAGATGGTGGATAATAGATTAGTCTAGATAATAGATAATAGTCTAGATGGTGGATAATATATAATAGTCTAGATGGTGGATAATAGTCTAGATGGTAGATAATAGATAATAGTCTACATGGTGGATAGTAGAAAATAGTCTAGATTTTGGATAATATATAATAGTCTAGATGGTAGATAATAGTCTAGATGGTGGATATAATATATAATAGTCTAGATGGTGGATAATAGATAATAGTCTAGATAATATATAATCATCTAGATGGTGGACAATATATAATAGTCTAGATGGTGGATAATGGATAATAGTCTAGATAATAGATAATAGTCTAGATGGTGGATAATAGATAATAGTCTAGATGGTAGATAATAGATAATAGTCTAGATGGTGGATAATAGATAATAGTCTAGATGGTGGATAATAGATCATAGATAATAGTCTAGATGGTAGATCATAGTCTAGATGGTGGATAATAGATAATAGTCTAGATGGTAGATAATAGATAATAGTCTAGATGGTAGATAATAGATAATAGTCTAGATGGTGGATGATAGATAATAGTCTAGATGGTAGATAATAGTCTAGATGGTGGATAATAGATAATAGTCTAGATTGTGGATAATATATAATAGTCTAGATAATAGATAATCGTCTAGATAATAGATAATAGTCTAGATGGTGGATAATATACAATAGTCTAGATAATAGATAATAGTCTAGATGGTAGATAATAGATAATAGCCTAGATGGTGGATAATAGATAATAGATAATAGATAATAGTCTAGATAATATATAATAGATAATAGTCTAGATGGTGGATAATAGATAATAGATAATAGTCTAGATAATAGATCATAGTCTAGATGGTAGATAATAGATAATAGTCTTGATAATAGATAATAGTCTTCATGGTGGATAATAGATAATAGTCTAGATTTTGGATAATAGATAATAGCCTAGATGGTGGATAATAGATAATAGTCTAGATGGTGGATAATAGATAATATTCTAGATGGTGGATAATATATAATAGTCTAGATGGTAGATAATAGTCTAGATGGTGGATAATAGATAATAGTCTAGATAATAGATAATAATCTAGATGGTGGACAATATATAATAGTCTAGATGATGGATAATAGATAATAGTCTAGATAATAGATAATAGTCTAGATGATGGATAATAGATAATAGTCTAGATGGTAGATAATAGATAATAGTCTAGATGGTGGAAAATAGATAATAGTCTAGATGGTGGATAATATATAATAGTCTAGAAGGTGGATAATAGCCTAGATGGTAGATAATAGATAATAGTCTAGATGGTGGATAATAGATAATAGTCTAGATGGTAGATAATAGATAATAGTCTAGATGGTGGATAATAGTCTAGATGGTGGATAATAGATAACAATCTAGATGGTAGATAATAGATAATAGTCTAGATGGTGGATAAGAGTCTAGATGGTGGATAATAGATAATAGTCTAGATGGTGGATAATAGATAATAGTCTACATGGTGGATAATAGATAATAGTCTAGATGGTGGATAATAGATAATAGTCTAGATAATAGATAATAGTCTAGATGGTGGATAATAGATAATAGTCTAGATGGTGGATAATAGATAATAGTCTACATGGTGGATAATATATAATAGTCTAGATGGTGGATAATAGTCTAGATGGTAGATAATAGATAAGTCTAGATGGTAGATAATAGTCTAGATGGTGGACAATATATAATAGTCTAAATAATAGATAATAGTCTAGATGGTGGATAATATATAATAGTCTAGATGGTGGATAATAGATTAGTCTAGATAATAGATAATAGTCTAGATGGTGGATAATAGATAATAGTCTAGATGTTACGAATCCCTTTTGGCACGACAGTCTAGGGGGATGGTAATGAGAACCGTAACATAACTCATGCAAATTATAATTGTGACAAAGTAAAAGTGTGAACGAAATAACCACGACAACTGAAATTATAACGTCAAACTCAGGGTTTATTGTAAAACACACGGTAATGGGGGAGCAGGAAAAGGGGCTGAGCTGGACCCAAGGAAAGAAACAATAAGCATCCAAAACACCCCTAAGCTAGACTAGCCTATTTTAACAACAGCTAACTAACCAAAAATACAGTGGGTGGTCCGTCCAGTTCTAACTAGTGTATTTAACAAAGTTCACCTACGGGTAGTGTATGCCCATGGGCGACTTGTCTTGGTTTCCCCTTTTCCCACCAGCAATCAAACACAAACACCATAAACAAAAACAAAAACAATACTCACAGGAGATGACAAAGTGATTTGGAGGTGCTCAAACAAAAGAGAGGTTAAGACACAAAGAGAGAGTGAAACACAGAGACCTACAGACATGGCATTACAGAGAGATTGAGCTCTAGAGCAAACAAATGATGGGGTTTTTAAACCAAGGGAAAGGAACTGTGATAGGGTAGGAAATAGGAGGAGGTGTGTCTTCTGATTGATGTATGATTGTTGTCTGATTGGGGAGTGATGATTTTCACCTGTGAGGGGAGAAGGAGAGAAAAGAAACACACACACAGGATACACACACAGGTAATAGATAATAGATAATAGTCTAGATAATAGATCATAGTCTAGATGGTGCATAATAGATAATAGTCTAGATGGTAGATAATAGTCTAGATAATAGATCATAGTCTAGATGGTGCATAATAGATAATAGTCTAGATGGTAGATAATAGTCTAGATAATAGATCATAGTCTAGATGGTGCATAATAGATAATAGTCTAGATGGTAGATAATAGTCTAGATAATAGATCATAGTCTAGATGGTGCATAATAGATAATAGTCTAGATGGTAGATAATAGTCTAGATAATAGATCATAGTCTAGATGGTGCATAATAGATAATAGTCTAGATGGTAGATAATAGTCTAGATGGTGGATAATAGATAATAGTCTAGATGGTGCATAATAGATAATAGTCTAGATGGTGGATAATAGATAATAGTCTAGATGGTAGATAATAGTCTAGATGGTGGATAATAGATAATAGTCTAGATGGTAGATAATAGTCTAGATGGTGCATAATAGATAATAGTCTAGATGGTGCATAATAGATAATAGTCTAGATGGTGGATAATAGTCTAGATGGTAGATAATAGTCTAGATGGTGGATAATAGATAATAGTGTAGATAATAGATAATAGATAATAGTCTAGATAATAGATAATAGATAATAGTCTAGATGGTGGATAATAGTCTAGATGGTGGATAATAGATCATGGTCTAGATAATAGAAAATAGTCTAGATGGTAGATAATAGATAATAGCCTAGATGGTGGATAATAGATAATAGTCTAGATGGTGGATAATAGATAATAGTCTAGATAATAGATAATAGTCTAGATGGTGGATAATATATAATAGTCTAGATGCTGATTAATATATAATAGTATTGATGGTGGATAATAGATAATAGTCTAGATGGTAGATAATAGATAATAGTCTAGATGGTAGATAATAGTCTAGATAATAGATAATAGATAATAGTCTAGATGGTGGATAATAGATAATAGTCTAGATGGTGGATAATAGATAATAGTCTAGATAATAGATAATAGTCTAGATGGTAGATAATAGATAATAGTCTAGATGGTGGATAATAGATAATAGTCTAGATGGTGGATAATAGATAATAGTCTAGATAATAGATAATAGATAATAGTCTAGATAATAGTTAATAGATAACAGTCTAGATGGTGGATAATAGTCTAGATGGTGGATAATAGATAATAGTCTAGATAATAGATAATAGTCTAGATGGTAGATAATAGATAATAGTCTAGATGGTAGATAATAGATAATAGTCTAGATGGTGGATAATAGACAATAGTCTAGATGGTGGATAATAGATAATAGTCTAGATGGTGGATAATAGATAATAGTCTAGATGGTGGATAATAGTCTAGATGGTAGATAATAGATAATAGTCTAGATGGTAGATAATAGTCTAGATGGTGGATAATAGATAATAGTCTAGATAATAGATAATAGTCTAGATGGTGGATAATAGATAATAGTCTAGATGGTGGATAATATATAATAGTCTAGATGGTGGATAATAGATAATAGTCTAGATGGTGGATAATATATAATAGTCTAGATGGTGGATAATAGATAATAGTCTAGATGGTGGATAATATATAATAGTCTAGATGGTAGATAATAGATAATAGTCTAGATGGTGGATAATAGATAATAGTCTAGATGGTGGATAATAGATAATAGTCCAGATGGTAGATAATAGTCTAGATGGTGGATAATATATAATAGTCTAGATGGTGGATAATATATAATAGTCTAGATGGTAGATAATAGATAATAGTCTAGATGGTAGATAATAGATAATAGTCTAGATGGTGGATAATAGATAATAGTCTAGATGGTGCTTAATAGATAATAGTCTAGATGGTGGATAATAGTCTAGATGGTAGATAATAGATAAGTCTAGATGGTAGATAATAGTCTAGATGGTGGATAATAGATAATAGTCTAGATAATAGATAATAGTCTAGATGGTGGATAATAGATAATAGTATAGATGGTGGATAATAGATAATAGTCTAGATGGTGGATAATAGATAATAGTCTAGATGGTGGATAATAGATAATAGTCTAGATAATAGATAATAGTCTAGATAATAGATAATAGTCTAGATGGTGGATAATAGATAATAGTCTAGATGGTAGATAATAGTCTAGATGGTGGATAATAGATAATAGTCTAGATAATAGATAATAGTCTAGATGGTGCATAATAGATAATAGTCTAGATAATAGATAACAGATAATAGTCTAGATGGTGGATAATAGATAATAGTCTAGATAATAGATAATAGTCTAGATGGTGGATAATATATAATAGTCTAGATGGTGGATAATAGATAATAGTCTAGATGGTGGATAATAGATAATAGTCTAGATGGTGGATAATAGTCTAGATGGTAGATAATAGATAATAGTCTAGATGGTAGATAATAGTCTAGATGGTGGATAATAGATAATAGTCTAGATAATAGATAATAGTCTAGATGGTGGATAATAGATAATAGTCTAGATGGTGGATAATATATAATAGTCTAGATGGTGGATATTAGATAATAGTCTAGATGGTGGATAATATATAATAGTCTAGATGGTGGATAATAGATAATAGTCTAGATGGTGGATAATATATAATAGTCTAGATGGTAGATAATAGATAATAGTCTAGATGGTGGATAATAGATAATAGTCTAGATGGTGGATAATAGATAATAGTCCAGATGTTAGATAATAGTCTAGATGGTGGATAATATATAATAGTCTAGATGGTGGATAATATATAATAGTCTAGATGGTGGATAATAGATAATAGTCTAGATGGTAGATAATAGATAATAGTCTAGATGGTGGATAATAGATAATAGTCTAGATGGTGCTTAATAGATAATAGTCTAGATGGTAGATAATAGATAAGTCTAGATGGTAGATAATAGTCTAGATGGTGGATAATAGATAATAGTCTAGATAATAGATAATAGTCTAGATGGTGGATAATAGATAATAGTATAGATGATGGATAATAGATAATAGTCTAGATAATAGATAGTAGTCTAGATAATAGATAATAGTCTAGATGGTGGATAATAGATAATAGTCTAGATAATAGATAATAGTCTAGATAATAGATAATAGTCTAGATAATAGATATTAGTCTAGACGGTGGATAATAGATAATAGTCTAGATAATAGATAATAGTCTAGATGGTGGATAATAGATAATAGTCTAGATAATAGATAATAGTCTAGATGGTGGATAATAGATAATAGTCTAGATGGTGGATAATAGATAATAGTCTAGATGGTAGATAATAGTCTAGATAATAGATAATAGTCTAGATAATAGATAATAGTCTAGATGGTGGATAATAGATAATAGTCTAGATAATAGATAATAGTCTAGATAATAGATAATAGTCTAGATAATAGATAATAGTCTAGATGGTGGATAATAGACAATAGTCTAGATGGTGGATAATAGATAATAGTCTAGATGGTGGATAATAGATAATAGTCTAGATGGTGGATAATAGTCTAGATGGTAGATAATAGATAATAGTCTAGATGGTAGATAATAGTCTAGATGGTGGATAATAGATAATAGTCTAGATAATAGATAATAGTCTAGATGGTGGATAATAGATAATAGTCTAGATGGTGGATAATATATAATAGTCTAGATGGTGGATAATAGACAATAGTCTAGATGGTGGATAATAGATAATAGTCTAGATGGTGGATAATAGATAATAGTCTAGATGGTGGATAATAGTCTAGATGGTAGATAATAGATAATAGTCTAGATGGTAGATAATAGTCTAGATGGTGGATAATAGATAATAGTCTAGATGGTGGATAATAGATAATAGTCTAGATGGTGGATAATATATAATAGTCTAGATGGTGGATAATAGATAATAGTCTAGATGGTGGATAATATATAATAGTCTAGATGGTGGATAATAGATAATAGTCTAGATGGTGGATAATATATAATAGTCTAGATGGTGGATAATAGATAATAGTCTAGATGGTAGATAATAGATAATAGTCTAGATGGTGGATAATAGATAATTGTCTAGATGGTAGATAATAGTCTAGATGGTGGATAATAGATAATAGTCTAGATGGTGGATAATAGATAATAGTCTAGATGGTGGATAATAGATAATAGTCTAGATGGTGGAAGATAGATAATAGTCTAGATGGTGGATAATAGATAATGGTGTAGATGGTGGATAATAGATAATAGTCTAGATGGTGGAAGATAGATAATAGTCTAGATGGTGGATAATAGATAATAGTCTAGATGGTGGATAATAGATACTAGTCTAGATGATGGATAATAGATAATAGTCTAGATGGTGGATAATAGATAATAGTCTAGATGGTGGATAATAGATAATAGTCTAGATGGTGGATAATAGATAATTGTCGAGATAATATATAATAGTCTACATGGTGGATAATAGATAATAGTCTAGATGGTGGATAATAGATAATAGTCTAGATAATAGATTATAGTCTAGATGGTGGATACTAGATAATAGTCTAGATGGTGGATAATAGATACTAGTCTAGATGGTAGATAATAGATAATAGTCTAGATGGTAGATAATAGTCTAGATGGTGGATAATAGATAATAGTCTAGATGGTGGATAATGTATAATAGTCTTGATAATAGATAATAGATAATAGTCTAGATGGTGGATAATAGATACTAGTCTAGATGGTAGATAATAGTCTAGATGGTAGATAATAGATAATAGTCTAGATGGTAGATAATAGTCTAGATGGTAGATAATAGATAATAGTCTACATGGTGGATAATAGATAATAGTCTAGATGGTAGATAATAGATAATAGTCTACATGGTGGATAATAGATAATAGTCTAGATGGTAGATAATAGTCTAGATGGTAGATAATAGATACTAGTCTAGATGGTAGATAATAGATAATAGTCTACATGGTGGATAATAGATAATAGTCTACATGGTGGATAATAGATAATAGTCTAGATGGTAGATAATAGTCTAGATGGTAGATAATAGATACTAGTCTAGATGGTAGATAATAGATAATAGTCTAGATGGTAGATAATAGTCTAGATGGTGGATAATAGATAATAGTCTAGATAATAGATAATAGTCTAGATGGTGGATAATAGATACTAGTCTAGATGGTAGATAATAGATAATAGTCTAGATGGTGGATAACAGATAATAGTCTAGATGGTGGATAATAGATAATAGTCTAGATGGTGGAAAATAGATAATTGTCTAGATGGTAGATAATAGATAATAGTCTAGATAATAGATAATAGTCTAGATCGTAGATAATAGATAATAGTCTAGATAATAGATAATAGTCTAGATGGTAGATAATAGATAATAGTCTAGATGGTGGATAATAGATAATAGTCTAGATGGTGGATAATAGATAATAGTCTAGATGGTGGATACAAGATAATTGTCTAGATGGTAGATAATAGTCTAGATGGTAGATAATAGATACTAGTCTAGATGGTAGATAATAGATAATAGTCTAGATGGTAGATAATAGTCTAGATGGTGGATAATAGATAATAGTCTAGATAATAGATAATAGTCTAGATGGTGGATAATAGATACTAGTCTAGATGGTAGATAATAGATAATAGTCTAGATGGTAGATAATAGATAATAGTCTAGATGGTGGATAATAGATAATATTCTAGATAATAGATAATAGTCTAGATGGTAGATAATAGTCTAGATGGTAGATAATAGATATGAGTCTAGATGGTAGATAATAGATAATAGTCTAGATGGTAGATAATAGTCTAGATGGTGGATAATAGATAATAGTCTAGATGGTGGATAACAGATAATAGTCTAGATGGTGGATAATAGATAATAGTCTAGATGGTGGATAATAGATAATTGTCTAGATGGTAGATAATAGATAATAGTCTAGATAATAGATAATAGTCTAGATGGTGGATAATAGATACTAGTCTAGATGGTAGATAATAGATAATAGTCTAGATGGTAGATAATAGATAATAGTCTAGATGGTGGATAATAGATAATATTCTAGATAATAGATAATAGTCTAGATGGTAGATAATAGTCTAGATGGTAGATAATAGATATGAGTCTAGATGGTAGATAATAGATAATAGTCTAGATGGTAGATAATAGTCTAGATGGTGGATAATAGATAATAGTCTAGATGGTGGATAACAGATAATAGTCTAGATGGTGGATAATAGATAATAGTCTAGATGGTGGATAATAGATAATTGTCTAGATGGTAGATAATAGATAATAGTCTAGATAATAGATAATAGTCTAGATGGTAGATAATAGATAATAGTCTAGATGGTGGATATTAGATAATAGTCTAGATGGTAGATAATAGATAATAGTCTAGATGGTGGATGATAGATAATTGTCTAGATGGTAGATAATAGTCTAGATGGTAGATAATAGATAATAGTCTAGATGGTGGATAATAGATAATAGTCTAGATGGTGGATAATAGATAACAGTCTAGATGGTGGATAATAGATAATAGTCTAGATGGTGGATAATAGATAATAGTCTAGATGGTGGATAATAGATAATAGTCTAGATGGTGGATAATAGATAATAGTCTAGATGGTGGATAATAGATAATAGTCTAGATAATAGATAATAGTCTAGATGGTGGATAATAGATAATAGTCTAGATGGTGGATAATAGATAATAGTCTAGATGGTGGATAATAGATAATAGTCTAGATGGTGGAAGATAGATAATAGTCTAGATGGTGGATAATAGATAATAGTCTAGATGGTGGATAATAGATAATAGTCTAGATGGTGGAAGATAGATAATAGTCTAGATGGTGGATAATAGATAATAGTCTAGATGGTGGATAATAGATAATAGTCTAGATGGTGGATAATAGATAATAGTCTAGATGGTGGATAATAGATAATAGTCTAGATGGTGGATAATAGATAATAGTCTAGATGGTGGATAATAGATAATAGTCTAGATGGTGGATAATAGATAATAGTCTAGATGGTGGATAATAGATAATTGTCGAGATAATAGATAATAGTCTAGATGGTGGATAATAGATAATAGTCTAGATGGTGGATATTAGATAATAGCCTAGATGGTGGATAATATATAATAGTCTAGATGGTGGATAATAGATATTAGTCTAGATGGTGGATAATAGATAATAGTCTAGATGGTGGATAATAGATAATAGTCTAGATAATAGATTATAGTCTAGATGGTGGATACTAGATAATAGTCTAGATGGTGGATAATAGATACTAGTCTAGATGGTAGATAATAGATAATAGTCTAGATGGTAGATAATAGTCTAGATGGTGGATAATAGATAATAGTCTAGATGGTGGATAATGTATAATAGTCTTGATAATAGATAATAGATCTAGTCTAGATAATAGATAATAGTCTAGATAGATAATAGATAATAGTCTAGATAATAGATAATAGTCTAGATGGTAGATAATAGATACTAGTCTAGATGGTAGATAATAGATAATAGTCTAGATGGTAGATAATAGTCTAGATGGTGGATAATAGATAATAGTCTAGATAATAGATAATAGTCTAGATGGTGGATAATAGATACTAGTCTAGATGGTAGATAATAGATAATAGTCTAGATGGTGGATAACAGATAATAGTCTAGATGGTGGATAATAGATAATAGTCTAGATGGTGGAAAATAGATAATTGTCTAGATGGTAGATAATAGATAATAGTCTAGATAATAGATAATAGTCTAGATCGTAGATAATAGATAATAGTCTAGATAATAGATAATAGTCTAGATGGTAGATAATAGATAATAGTCTAGATGGTGGATAATAGATAATAGTCTAGATGGTGGATAATAGATAATAGTCTAGATGGTGGATACAAGATAATTGTCTAGATGGTAGATAATAGTCTAGATGGTAGATAATAGATACTAGTCTAGATGGTAGATAATAGATAATAGTCTAGATGGTAGATAATAGTCTAGATGGTGGATAATAGATAATAGTCTAGATAATAGATAATAGTCTAGATGGTGGATAATAGATACTAGTCTAGATGGTAGATAATAGATAATAGTCTAGATGGTAGATAATAGATAATAGTCTAGATGGTGGATAATAGATAATATTCTAGATAATAGATAATAGTCTAGATGGTAGATAATAGTCTAGATGGTAGATAATAGATATGAGTCTAGATGGTAGATAATAGATAATAGTCTAGATGGTAGATAATAGTCTAGATGGTGGATAATAGATAATAGTCTAGATGGTGGATAACAGATAATAGTCTAGATGGTGGATAATAGATAATAGTCTAGATGGTGGATAATAGATAATTGTCTAGATGGTAGATAATAGATAATAGTCTAGATAATAGATAATAGTCTAGATGGTGGATAATAGATACTAGTCTAGATGGTAGATAATAGATAATAGTCTAGATGGTAGATAATAGATAATAGTCTAGATGGTGGATAATAGATAATATTCTAGATAATAGATAATAGTCTAGATGGTAGATAATAGTCTAGATGGTGGATAATAGATAATAGTCTAGATGGTGGATAATAGATAATAGTCTAGATGGTAGATAATAGTCTAGATGGTGGATAATAGATAATAGTCTAGATGGTGGATAATAGATAATAGTCTAGATGGTGGATAATAGATAATAGTCTAGATGGTGGATGATAGATAATAGTCAAGATGGTAGATAATAGATAATAGTCTAGATGGTAGATAATAGATAATAGTCTAGATGGTAGATAATAGATAATAGTCTAGATGGTGGATAATAGATAATAGTCTAGACGGTGGATGAGAGATAATAGTCTAGATGGTGGATAATAGATAATAGTCTAGATGGTAGATATTAGTCTAGATGGTAGATAATAGATAATAGTCTAGATGGTAGATACTAGATAATAGTCTAGATGGTAGATAATAGATAATACTCTAAATGGTGGATAATATACAATAGTCTAGATGGTAGATAATAGTCTAGATGGTGGATAATAGACAATAGTCTAGATGGTGGATAATAGATAATAGTCTAGACAATAGATAATAGTCTAGATAATAGATAATAGTCTAGATAATAGATAATAGTCTAGATGGTGGATAATAGATAATAGTCTAGATGGTGGATAATAGATAATAGTCTAGATGGTGGAAGATAGATAATAGTCTAGATGGTGGATAATAGATAATAGTCTAGATGGTGGATAATAGATAATAGTCTAGATGATAGATAATAGTCTAGATAATAGATAATAGTCTAGATGGTGGATAATAGATAATAGTCTAGATGGTGGATAATAGATAATAGTCTAGATGGTGGATAATAGATAATAGTCTAGATGGTGGATAATAGATAATAGTCTAGATGGTGGATAATAGATAATTGTCGAGATAATAGATAATAGTCTAGATGGTGGATAATAGATAATAGTCTAGATGGTGGATAATAGATAATTGTCGAGATAATAGATAATAGTCTAGATGGTGGATAATAGATAATAGTCTAGATGGTGGATATTAGATAATAGCCTAGATGGTGGATAATATATAATAGTCTAGATGGTGGATAATAGATAATTGTCGAGATAATAGATAATAGATAATAGTCTAGATGGTGGATAATAGATAATAGTCTAGATGGTGGAAGATAGATAATAGTCTAGATGGTGGATAATAGATAATAGTCTAGATGGTGGATAATAGATACTAGTCTAGATGATGGATAATAGATAATAGTCTAGATGGTGGATAATAGATAATAGTCTAGATGGTGGATAATAGATAATAGTCTAGATGGTGGATAATGATAATAGTCTTGATAATAGATAATAGATAATAGTCTAGATAATAGATAATAGTCTAGATCGTAGATAATAGATAATAGTCTAGATAATAGATAATAGTCTAGATGGTAGATAATAGATAATAGTCTAGATGGTGGATAATAGATAATAGTCTAGATGGTGGATAATAGATAATAGTCTAGATGGTGGATACAAGATAATAGATAATAGTCTAGATGGTAGATAATAGATACTAGTCTAGATGGTAGATAATAGATAATAGTCTAGATGGTGGATAATTGATAATAGTCTAGATGGTAGATAATAGTCTAGATGGTAGATAATAGATAATAGTCTAGATGGTAGATAATAGTCTAGATGGTAGATAATAGATAATAGTCTACATGGTGGATAATAGATAATAGTCTAGATGGTGGAAAATAGATAATTGTCTAGATGGTAGATAATAGATAATAGTCTAGATAATAGATAATAGTCTAGATCGTAGATAATAGATAATAGTCTAGATAATAGATAATAGTCTAGATGGTAGATAATAGATAATAGTCTAGATGGTGGATAATAGTCTAGATAATAGATAATAGTCTAGATGGTAGATAATAGATAATAGTCTAGATGGTGGATAATAGATAATAGTCTAGATGGTGGATAATAGATAATAGTCTAGATGGTGGATACAAGATATTGTCTAGATGGTAGATAATAGTCTAGATGGTAGATAATAGATAATAGTCTAGATGGTAGATAATAGATAATAGTCTAGATGGTGGATAATAGATAATAGTCTAGATAATAGATAATAGTCTAGATGGTGGATAATAGATACAGTCTAGATGGTAGATAATAGATAATAGTCTAGATGGTAGATAATAGATAATAGTCTAGATGGTGGATAATAGATAATATTCTAGATAATAGATAATAGTCTAGATGATAGATAATAGTCTAGATGGTAGATAATAGATATGAGTCTAGATGGTAGATAATAGATAATAGTCTAGATGGTAGATAATAGATAATAGTCTAGATGGTGGATAACAGATAATAGTCTAGATAATAGATAATACTCTAAATGGTGGATAATATACAATAGTCTAGATGGTAGATAATAGTCTAGATGGTGGATAATAGATAATAGTCTAGATGGTGGATAATATATAATAGTCTAGATAATAGATAATAGTCTAGATAATAGATAATAGTCTAGATGGTGGATAATAGATAATAGTCTAGATGGTAGATAATAGTCTAGATGGTGGATAATAGATAATAGTCTAGATGGTGGATAATAGTCTAGATGGTGGATAATAGAAAATAGTCTAGATAATAGATAACAGATAATAGTCTAGATGGTGGATAATAGATAATAGTCTAGATAATAGATAATAGTCTAGATGGTGGATAATATATAATAGTCTAGATGGTGGATAATAGATAATAGTCTAGATGGTGGATAATAGATAATAGTCTAGATGGTGGATAATAGTCTAGATGGTAGATAATAGATAATAGTCTAGATGGTAGATAATAGTCTAGATGGTGGATAATAGATAATAGTCTAGATAATAGATAATAGTCTAGATGGTGGATAATAGATAATAGTCTAGATGGTGGATAATATATAATAGTCTAGATGGTGGATATTAGATAATAGTCTAGATGGTGGATAATATATAATAGTCTAGATGGTGGATAATAGATAATAGTCTAGATGGTGGATAATATATAATAGTCTAGATGGTAGATAATAGATAATAGTCTAGATGGTGGATAATAGATAATAGTCTAGAGATAATAGATAATAGTCCAGATAGATAATAGTCTAGATGGTGGATAATATATAATAGTCTAGATGGTGGATAATATATAATAGTCTAGATGGTGGTAGATAATAGTCTAGATGGTAGATAATAGATAATAGTCTAGATGGTGGATAATAGATAATAGTCTAGATGGTGCTTAATAGATAATAGTCTAGATGGTAGATAATAGATAAGTCTAGATGGTAGATAATAGTCTAGATGGTGGATAATAGATAATAGTCTAGATAATAGATAATAGTCTAGATGGTGGATAATAGATAATAGTATAGATGATGGATAATAGATAATAGTCTAGATAATAGATAATAGTCTAGATAATAGATAATAGTCTAGATGGTGGATAATAGATAATAGTCTAGATAATAGATAATAGTCTAGATAATAGATAATAGTCTAGATAATAGATATTAGTTTAGACGGTGGATAATAGATAATAGTCTAGATAATAGATAATAGTCTAGATGGTGGATAATAGATAATAGTCTAGATGGTGGATAATAGATAATAGTCTAGATGGTGGATAATAGATAATAGTCTAGATGGTGGATAATAGATAATAGTCTAGATGGTAGATAATAGTCTAGATAATAGATAATAGTCTAGATAATAGATAATAGTCTAGATGGTGGATAATAGATAATAGTCTAGATAATAGATAATAGTCTAGATAATAGATAATAGTCTAGATAATAGATAATAGTCTAGATGGTGGATAATAGACAATAGTCTAGATGGTGGATAATAGATAATAGTCTAGATGGTGGATAATAGATAATAGTCTAGATGGTGGATAATAGTCTAGATGGTAGATAATAGATAATAGTCTAGATGGTAGATAATAGTCTAGATGGTGGATAATAGATAATAGTCTAGATAATAGATAATAGTCTAGATGGTGGATAATAGATAATAGTCTAGATGGTGGATAATATATAATAGTCTAGATGGTGGATAATAGACAATAGTCTAGATGGTGGATAATAGATAATAGTCTAGATGGTGGATAATAGATAATAGTCTAGATGGTGGATAATAGTCTAGATGGTAGATAATAGATAATAGTCTAGATGGTAGATAATAGTCTAGATGGTGGATAATAGATAATAGTCTAGATGGTGGATAATAGATAATAGTCTAGATGGTAGATAATAGATAATAGTCTAGATGGTAGATAATAGTCTAGATGGTGGATAATAGTCTAGATGGTGGATAATAGATAATAGTCTAGATGGTGGATAATAGATAATAGTCTAGATGGTAGATAATAGTCTAGATGGTGGATAATAGATAATAGTCTAGATGGTGGATAATAGATAATAGTCCAGATGGTAGATAATAGTCTAGATGGTGGATAATAGATAATAGTCTAGATGGTGGATAATAGATAATAGTCTAGATGGTGGATAATAGATAATAGTCTAGATGGTGGATGATAGATAATAGTCTAGATGGTAGATAATAGATAATAGTCTAGATGGTAGATAATAGATAATAGTCTAGATGGTGGAAGATAGATAATAGTCTAGATGGTGGATAATAGATAATAGTCTAGATGGTGGATAATAGATACTAGTCTAGATGATGGATAATAGATAATAGTCTAGATGGTGGATAATAGATAATAGTCTAGATGGTGGATAATAGATAATAGTCTAGATGGTGGATAATAGATAATTGTCGAGATAATATATAATAGTCTACATGGTGGATAATAGATAATAGTCTAGATGGTGGATAATAGATAATAGTCTAGATAATAGATTATAGTCTAGATGGTGGATACTAGATAATAGTCTAGATGGTGGATAATAGATACTAGTCTAGATGGTAGATAATAGATAATAGTCTAGATGGTAGATAATAGTCTAGATGGTGGATAATAGATAATAGTCTAGATGGTGGATAATGTATAATAGTCTTGATAATAGATAATAGATAATAGTCTAGATGGTGGATAATAGATACTAGTCTAGATGGTAGATAATAGTCTAGATGGTAGATAATAGATAATAGTCTAGATGGTAGATAATAGTCTAGATGGTAGATAATAGATAATAGTCTACATGGTGGATAATAGATAATAGTCTAGATGGTAGATAATAGATAATAGTCTACATGGTGATAATAGATAATAGTCTAGATGGTAGATAATAGTCTAGATGGTAGATAATAGATACTAGTCTAGATGGTAGATAATAGATAATAGTCTACATGGTGGATAATAGATAATAGTCTACATGGTGGATAATAGATAATAGTCTAGATGGTAGATAATAGTCTAGATGGTAGATAATAGATACTAGTCTAGATGGTAGATAATAGATAATAGTCTAGATGGTAGATAATAGTCTAGATGGTGGATAATAGATAATAGTCTAGATAATAGATAATAGTCTAGATGGTGGATAATAGATACTAGTCTAGATGGTAGATAATAGATAATAGTCTAGATGGTGGATAACAGATAATAGTCTAGATGGTGGATAATAGATAATAGTCTAGATGGTGGAAAATAGATAATTGTCTAGATGGTAGATAATAGATAATAGTCTAGATAATAGATAATAGTCTAGATCGTAGATAATAGATAATAGTCTAGATAATAGATAATAGTCTAGATGGTAGATAATAGATAATAGTCTAGATGGTGGATAATAGATAATAGTCTAGATGGTGGATAATAGATAATAGTCTAGATGGTGGATACAAGATAATTGTCTAGATGGTAGATAATAGTCTAGATGGTAGATAATAGATACTAGTCTAGATGGTAGATAATAGATAATAGTCTAGATGGTAGATAATAGTCTAGATGGTGGATAATAGATAATAGTCTAGATAATAGATAATAGTCTAGATGGTGGATAATAGATACTAGTCTAGATGGTAGATAATAGATAATAGTCTAGATGGTAGATAATAGATAATAGTCTAGATGGTGGATAATAGATAATATTCTAGATAATAGATAATAGTCTAGATGGTAGATAATAGTCTAGATGGTAGATAATAGATATGAGTCTAGATGGTAGATAATAGATAATAGTCTAGATGGTAGATAATAGTCTAGATGGTGGATAATAGATAATAGTCTAGATGGTGGATAACAGATAATAGTCTAGATGGTGGATAATAGATAATAGTCTAGATGGTGGATAATAGATAATTGTCTAGATGGTAGATAATAGATAATAGTCTAGATAATAGATAATAGTCTAGATGGTGGATAATAGATACTAGTCTAGATGGTAGATAATAGATAATAGTCTAGATGGTAGATAATAGATAATAGTCTAGATGGTGGATAATAGATAATATTCTAGATAATAGATAATAGTCTAGATGGTAGATAATAGTCTAGATGGTAGATAATAGATATGAGTCTAGATGGTAGATAATAGATAATAGTCTAGATGGTAGATAATAGTCTAGATGGTGGATAATAGATAATAGTCTAGATGGTGGATAACAGATAATAGTCTAGATGGTGGATAATAGATAATAGTCTAGATGGTGGATAATAGATAATTGTCTAGATGGTAGATAATAGATAATAGTCTAGATAATAGATAATAGTCTAGATGGTAGATAATAGATAATAGTCTAGATGGTGGATATTAGATAATAGTCTAGATGGTAGATAATAGATAATAGTCTAGATGGTGGATAATAGATAATTGTCTAGATGGTAGATAATAGTCTAGATGGTAGATAATAGATAATAGTCTAGATGGTGGATAATAGATAATAGTCTAGATGGTGGATAATAGATAATAGTCTAGATGGTGGATAATAGATAATAGTCTAGATGGTGGAAGATAGATAATAGTCTAGATGGTGGATAATAGATAATGGTCTAGATGGTGGATAATAGATACTAGTCTAGATGGTGGATAATAGATAATAGTCTAGATAATAGATAATAGTCTAGATGGTGGATAATAGATAATAGTCTAGATGGTGGATAATAGATAATAGTCTAGATGGTGGATAATAGATAATAGTCTAGATGGTGGAAAATAGATAATAGCCTAGATGGTGGATAATAGATAATAGTCTAGATGGTGGATAATAGATAATAGTCTAGATGGTGGAAGATAGATAATAGTCTAGATGGTGGATAATAGATAATAGTCTAGATGGTGGATAATAGATACTAGTCTAGATGATGGATAATAGATAATAGTCTAGATGGTGGATAATAGATAATAGTCTAGATGGTGGATAATAGATAATAGTCTAGATGGTGGATAATAGATAATTGTCGAGATAATAGATAATAGTCTAGATGGTGGATAATAGATAATAGTCTAGATGGTGGATAATAGATAATTGTCGAGATAATAGATAATAGTCTAGATGGTGGATAATAGATAATAGTCTAGATGGTGGATATTAGATAATAGCCTAGATGGTGGATAATATATAATAGTCTAGATGGTGATAATAGATATTAGTCTAGATGGTGGATAATAGATAATAGTCTAGATGGTGGATAATAGATAATAGTCTAGATAATAGATTATAGTCTAGTTGGTGGATACTAGATAATAGTCTAGATGGTGGATAATAGATACTAGTCTAGATGGTAGATAATAGATAATAGTCTAGATGGTAGATAATAGTCTAGATGGTGGATAATAGATAATAGTCTAGATGGTGGATAATGTATAATAGTCTTGATAATAGATAATAGATAATAGTCTAGATGGTGGATAATTGATAATAGTCTAGATGGTAGATAATAGTCTAGATGGTAGATAATAGATAATAGTCTAGATGGTAGATAATAGTCTAGATGGTAGATAATAGATAATAGTCTACATGGTGGATAATAGATAATAGTCTAGATGGTGGAAAATAGATAATTGTCTAGATGGTAGATAATAGATAATAGTCTAGATAATAGATAATAGTCTAGATCGTAGATAATAGATAATAGTCTAGATAATAGATAATAGTCTAGATGGTAGATAATAGATAATAGTCTAGATGGTGGATAATAGATAATAGTCTAGATGGTGGATAATAGATAATAGTCTAGATGGTGGATACAAGATAATTGTCTAGATGGTAGATAATAGTCTAGATGGTAGATAATAGATACTAGTCTAGATGGTAGATAATAGATAATAGTCTAGATGGTAGATAATAGTCTAGATGGTGGATAATAGATAATAGTCTAGATAATAGATAATAGTCTAGATGGTGGATAATAGATACTAGTCTAGATCTAGATAATAGATAATAGTCTAGATGGTAGATAATAGATAATAGTCTAGATGGTAGATAATAGTCTAGATGGTGGATAATAGATACTAGTCTAGATGGTAGATAATAGATAATAGTCTAGATGGTAGATAATAGATAATAGTCCAGATGGCAGATAATAGTCTAGATGGTAGATAATAGATATGAGTCTAGATGGTAGATAATAGATAATAGTCTAGATGGTAGATAATAGATAATAGTCTAGATGGTAGATAATAGTTAATAGTCTAGATAATAGATAATAGTCTAGATGGTGGATAATAGATAATAGTCTAGATGGTAGATAATAGTCTAGATTGTGGATAATAGATAATAGTCTAGATAATAGATAATAGTCTAGATAATAGATAATAGTCTAGATAATAGATAATAGTCTAGATAATAGATAATAGTCTAGATGGTGATTAATATATAATAGTCTAGATGGTGGATAATAGATAATAGTCTAGATAATAGATAATAGTCTAGATAATAGATAATAGTCTAGATAATAGATAATTGTCTAGATAATAGATAATAGTCTAGATAATAGATAATAGTCTAGATGGTGATTAATATATAATAGTCTAGATGGTGGATAATAGATAATAGTCTAGATGGTGGATAATAGATAATAGTCTAGATGGTGGATAATAGATAATAGTCTAGATGGTAGATAATAGATAATAGTCTAGATGGTAGATAATAGTCTAGATGGTGGATAATAGTCTAGATGGTGGATAATAGATAATAGTCTAGATGGTGGATAATATATAATAGTCTAGATGGTGGATATTAGATAATAGTCTAGATGGTGGATAATATATAATAGTCTAGATGGTGGATAATAGATAATAGTCTAGATGGTGGATAATATATAATAGTCTAGATGGTAGATAATAGATAATAGTCTAGATGGTGGATAATAGATAATAGTCTAGATGGTGGATAATAGATAATAGTCCAGATGTTAGATAATAGTCTAGATGGTGGATAATATATAATAGTCTAGATGGTGGATAATATATAATAGTCTAGATGGTGGATAATAGATAATAGTCTAGATGGTAGATAATAGATAATAGTCTAGATGGTGGATAATAGATAATAGTCTAGATGGTGCTTAATAGATAATAGTCTAGATGGTAGATAATAGATAAGTCTAGATGGTAGATAATAGTCTAGATGGTGGATAATAGATAATAGTCTAGATAATAGATAATAGTCTAGATGGTGGATAATAGATAATAGTATAGATGATGGATAATAGATAATAGTCTAGATAATAGATAATAGTCTAGATAATAGATAATAGTCTAGATGGTGGATAATAGATAATAGTCTAGATAATAGATAATAGTCTAGATAATAGATAATAGTCTAGATAATAGATATTAGTCTAGATGGTAGATAATAGATAAGTCTAGATGGTAGATAATAGTCTAGATGGTGGATAATAGATAATAGTCTAGATAATAGATAATAGTCTAGATGGTGGATAATAGATAATAGTCTAGATGGTGGATAATAGATAATAGTCTAGATGGTAGATAATAGTCTAGATAATAGATAATAGTCTAGATAATAGATAATAGTCTAGATGGTGGATAATAGATAATAGTCTAGATAATAGATAATAGTCTAGATAATAGATAATAGTCTAGATAATAGATAATAGTCTAGATGGTGGATAATAGATAATAGTCTAGATGGTGGATAATAGATAATAGACTAGATGGTGGATAATAGATAATAGTCTAGATGGTGGATAATAGTCTAGATGGTAGATAATAGATAATAGTCTAGATGGTAGATAATAGTCTAGATGGTGGATAATAGATAATAGTCTAGATAATAGATAATAGTCTAGATGGTGGATAATAGATAATAGTCTAGATGGTGGATAATAGATAATAGTCTAGATGGTGGATAATAGATAAAAGTCTAGATGGTGGATAATAGATAATAGTCTAGATGGTGGATAATAGATAATAGTCTAGATGGTAGATAATAGTCTAGATGGTGGATTATAGATAATAGTCTAGATGGTAGATAATAGTCTAGATGGTGGATAATAGATAATAGTCTAGATGGTGGATAATAGATAATAGTCTAGATGGTAGATAATAGATAATAGTCTAGATGGTGGATAATAGATAATAGTCTAGATGGTGGATAATATATAATAGTCTAGATGGTGGATAATAGATAATAGTCTAGATGGTGGATAATATATAATAGTCTAGATGGTAGATAATAGATAATAGTCTAGATGGTGGATAATAGATAATAGTCTAGATGGTGGATAATAGATAATAGTCTAGATGGTAGATAATAGTCTAGATGGTGGATAATAGATAATAGTCTAGATGGTGGATAATAGATAATAGTCTAGATGGTGGATAATAGATAATAGTCTAGATGGTGGATGATAGATAATAGTCTAGATGGTGGATAATAGATAATAGTCTAGATGGTGGATAATAGATAATAGTCTAGATGGTGGAAGATAGATAATAGTCTAGATGGTGGATAATAGATAATAGTCTAGATGGTGGATAATAGATACTAGTCTAGATGATGGATAATAGATAATAGTCTAGATGGTGGATAATAGATAATAGTCTAGATGGTGGATAATAGATAATAGTCTAGATGGTGGATAATAGATAATTGTCGAGATAATATATAATAGTCTACATGGTGGATAATAGATAATAGTCTAGATGGTGGATAATAGATAATAGTCTAGATAATAGATTATAGTCTAGATGGTGGATACTAGATAATAGTCTAGATGGTGGATAATAGATACTAGTCTAGATGGTAGATAATAGATAATAGTCTAGATGGTAGATAATAGTCTAGATGGTGGATAATAGATAATAGTCTAGATGGTGGATAATGTATAATAGTCTTGATAATAGATAATAGATAATAGTCTAGATGGTGGATAATAGATACTAGTCTAGATGGTAGATAATAGTCTAGATGGTAGATAATAGATAATAGTCTAGATGGTAGATAATAGTCTAGATGGTAGATAATAGATAATAGTCTACATGGTGGATAATAGATAATAGTCTAGATGGTAGATAATAGATAATAGTCTACATGGTGGATAATAGATAATAGTCTAGATGGTAGATAATAGTCTAGATGGTAGATAATAGATACTAGTCTAGATGGTAGATAATAGATAATAGTCTACATGGTGGATAATAGATAATAGTCTACATGGTGGATAATAGATAATAGTCTAGATGGTAGATAATAGTCTAGATGGTAGATAATAGATACTAGTCTAGATGGTAGATAATAGATAATAGTCTAGATGGTAGATAATAGTCTAGATGGTGGATAATAGATAATAGTCTAGATAATAGATAATAGTCTAGATGGTGGATAATAGATACTAGTCTAGATGGTAGATAATAGATAATAGTCTAGATGGTGGATAACAGATAATAGTCTAGATGGTGGATAATAGATAATAGTCTAGATGGTGGAAAATAGATAATTGTCTAGATGGTAGATAATAGATAATAGTCTAGATAATAGATAATAGTCTAGATCGTAGATAATAGATAATAGTCTAGATAATAGATAATAGTCTAGATGGTAGATAATAGATAATAGTCTAGATGGTGGATAATAGATAATAGTCTAGATGGTGGATAATAGATAATAGTCTAGATGGTGGATACAAGATAATTGTCTAGATGGTAGATAATAGTCTAGATGGTAGATAATAGATACTAGTCTAGATGGTAGATAATAGATAATAGTCTAGATGGTAGATAATAGTCTAGATGGTGGATAATAGATAATAGTCTAGATAATAGATAATAGTCTAGATGGTGGATAATAGATACTAGTCTAGATGGTAGATAATAGATAATAGTCTAGATGGTAGATAATAGATAATAGTCTAGATGGTGGATAATAGATAATATTCTAGATAATAGATAATAGTCTAGATGGTAGATAATAGTCTAGATGGTAGATAATAGATATGAGTCTAGATGGTAGATAATAGATAATAGTCTAGATGGTAGATAATAGTCTAGATGGTGGATAATAGATAATAGTCTAGATGGTGGATAACAGATAATAGTCTAGATGGTGGATAATAGATAATAGTCTAGATGGTGGATAATAGATAATTGTCTAGATGGTAGATAATAGATAATAGTCTAGATAATAGATAATAGTCTAGATGGTGGATAATAGATACTAGTCTAGATGGTAGATAATAGATAATAGTCTAGATGGTAGATAATAGATAATAGTCTAGATGGTGGATAATAGATAATATTCTAGATAATAGATAATAGTCTAGATGGTAGATAATAGTCTAGATGGTAGATAATAGATATGAGTCTAGATGGTAGATAATAGATAATAGTCTAGATGGTAGATAATAGTCTAGATGGTGGATAATAGATAATAGTCTAGATGGTGGATAACAGATAATAGTCTAGATGGTGGATAATAGATAATAGTCTAGATGGTGGATAATAGATAATTGTCTAGATGGTAGATAATAGATAATAGTCAGATAATAGATAATAGTCTAGATGGTAGATAATAGATAATAGTCTAGATGGTGGATATTAGATAATAGTCTAGATGGTAGATAATAGATAATAGTCTAGATGGTGGATAATAGATAATTGTCTAGATGGTAGATAATAGTCTAGATGGTAGATAATAGATAATAGTCTAGATGGTGGATAATAGATAATAGTCTAGATGGTGGATAATAGATAACAGTCTAGATGGTGGATAATAGATAATAGTCTAGATGGTGGAAGATAGATAATAGTCTAGATGGTGGATAATAGATAATGGTCTAGATGGTGGATAATAGATACTAGTCTAGATGGTGGATAATAGATAATAGTCTAGATAATAGATAATAGTCTAGATGGTGGATAATAGATAATAGTCTAGATGGTGGATAATAGATAATAGTCTAGATGGTGGATAATAGATAATAGTCTAGATGGTGGAAGATAGATAATAGTCTAGATGGTGGATAATAGATAATAGTCTAGATGGTGGATAATAGATAATAGTCTAGATGGTGGAAGATAGATAATAGTCTAGATGGTGGATAATAGATAATAGTCTAGATGGTGGATAATAGATACTAGTCTAGATGATGGATAATAGATAATAGTCTAGATGGTGGATAATAGATAATAGTCTAGATGGTGGATAATAGATAATAGTCTAGATGGTGGATAATAGATAATTGTCGAGATAATAGATAATAGTCTAGATGGTGGATAATAGATAATAGTCTAGATGGTGGATAATAGATAATTGTCGAGATAATAGATAATAGTCTAGATGGTGGATAATAGATAATAGTCTAGATGGTGGATATTAGATAATAGCCTAGATGGTGGATAATATATAATAGTCTAGATGGTGGATAATAGATATTAGTCTAGATGGTGGATAATAGATAATAGTCTAGATGGTGGATAATAGATAATAGTCTAGATAATAGATTATAGTCTAGATGGTGGATACTAGATAATAGTCTAGATGGTGGATAATAGATACTAGTCTAGATGGTAGATAATAGATAATAGTCTAGATGGTAGATAATAGTCTAGATGGTGGATAATAGATAATAGTCTAGATGGTGGATAATGTATAATAGTCTTGATAATAGATAATAGATAATAGTCTAGATGGTGGATAATAGATAATAGTCTAGATGGTAGATAATAGTCTAGATGGTAGATAATAGATAATAGTCTAGATGGTAGATAATAGTCTAGATGGTAGATAATAGATAATAGTCTACATGGTGGATAATAGATAATAGTCTAGATGGTGGAAAATAGATAATTGTCTAGATGGTAGATAATAGATAATAGTCTAGATAATAGATAATAGTCTAGATCGTAGATAATAGATAATAGTCTAGATAATAGATAATAGTCTAGATGGTAGATAATAGATAATAGTCTAGATGGTGGATAATAGATAATAGTCTAGATGGTGGATAATAGATAATAGTCTAGATGGTGGATACAAGATAATTGTCTAGATGGTAGATAATAGTCTAGATGGTAGATAATAGATACTAGTCTAGATGGTAGATAATAGATAATAGTCTAGATGGTAGATAATAGTCTAGATGGTGGATAATAGATAATAGTCTAGATAATAGATAATAGTCTAGATGGTGGATAATAGATACTAGTCTAGATGGTAGATAATAGATAATAGTCTAGATGGTAGATAATAGATAATAGTCTAGATGGTGGATAATAGATAATATTCTAGATAATAGATAATAGTCTAGATGGTAGATAATAGTCTAGATGGTAGATAATAGATATGAGTCTAGATGGTAGATAATAGATAATAGTCTAGATGGTAGATAATAGATAATAGTCTAGATGGTGGATAACAGATAATAGTCTAGATGGTGGATAATAGATAATAGTCTAGATGGTGGATAATAGATAATTGTCTAGATGGTAGATAATAGATAATAGTCTAGATAATAGATAATAGTCTAGATGGTAGATAATAGATAATAGTCTAGATGGTGGATATTAGATAATAGACTAGATGGTAGATAATAGATAATAGTCTAGATGGTGGATAATAGATAATTGTCTAGATGGTAGATAATAGTCTAGATGGTAGATAATAGATAATAGTCTAGATGGTGGATAATAGATAATAGTCTAGATGGTGGATAATAGATAATAGTCTAGATGGTGGATACTAGATAATTGTCTAGATGGTAGATAATAGTCTAGATGGTAGATAATAGATAATAGTTTAGATGGTGGATAATAGATAATAGTCTAGATGGTGGATAATAGATAATAGTCTAGATGGTGGATAATAGATAATTGTCTAGATGGTAGATAATAGTCTAGATGGTAGATAATAGATAATAGTCTAGATGGTGGATAATAGATAATAGTCTAGATAGTGGATAATAGATAATAGTCTAGATGGTGGATAATAGATAATTGTCTAGATGGTAGATAATAGTCTAGATGGTAGATAATAGATAATAGTCTAGATGGTGGATAATAGATAATAGTCTAGATGGTGGATAATAGATAATAGTCTAGATGGTGGATAATAGATAATAGTCTAGATGGTGGATAATAGATAATAGTCTAGATGATGGATAATAGATAATAGTCTAGATGGTGGATAATAGATAATAGTCTAGATGGTGGATAATAGATAATAGTCTAGATGGTGGATAATAGATAATTGTCGAGATAATAGATAATAGTCTAGATGGTGGATAATAGATAATAGTCTAGATGGTGGATAATAGATAATTGTCGAGATAATAGATAATAGTCTAGATGGTGGATAATAGATAATAGTCTAGATGGTGGATATTAGATAATAGCCTAGATGGTGGATAATATATAATAGTCTAGATGGTGGATAATAGATATTAGTCTAGATGGTGGATAATAGATAATAGTCTAGATGGTGGATAATAGATAATAGTCTAGATAATAGATTATAGTCTAGATGGTGGATACTAGATAATAGTCTAGATGGTGGATAATAGATACTAGTCTAGATGGTAGATAATAGATAATAGTCTAGATGGTAGATAATAGTCTAGATGGTGAATAATAGATAATAGTCTAGATGGTGGATAATGTATAATAGTCTTGATAATAGATAATAGATAATAGTCTAGATGGTGGATAATAGATAATAGTCTAGATGGTAGATAATAGTCTAGATGGTAGATAATAGATAATAGTCTAGATGGTAGATAATAGTCTAGATGGTAGATAATAGATAATAGTCTACATGGTGGATAATAGATAATAGTCTAGATGGTGGAAAATAGATAATTGTCTAGATGGTAGATAATAGATAATAGTCTAGATAATAGATAATAGTCTAGATCGTAGATAATAGATAATAGTCTAGATAATAGATAATAGTCTAGATGGTAGATAATAGATAATAGTCTAGATGGTGGATAATAGATAATAGTCTAGATGGTGGATAATAGATAATAGTCTAGATGGTGGATACAAGATAATTGTCTAGATGGTAGATAATAGTCTAGATGGTAGATAATAGATACTAGTCTAGATGGTAGATAATAGATAATAGTCTAGATGGTAGATAATAGTCTAGATGGTGGATAATAGATAATAGTCTAGATAATAGATAATAGTCTAGATGGTGGATAATAGATACTAGTCTAGATGGTAGATAATAGATAATAGTCTAGATGGTAGATAATAGATAATAGTCTAGATGGTGGATAATAGATAATATTCTAGATAATAGATAATAGTCTAGATGGTAGATAATAGTCTAGATGGTAGATAATAGATATGAGTCTAGATGGTAGATAATAGATAATAGTCTAGATGGTAGATAATAGATAATAGTCTAGATGGTGGATAACAGATAATAGTCTAGATGGTGGATAATAGATAATAGTCTAGATGGTGGATAATAGATAATTGTCTAGATGGTAGATAATAGATAATAGTCTAGATAATAGATAATAGTCTAGATGGTAGATAATAGATAATAGTCTAGATGGTGGATATTAGATAATAGTCTAGATGGTAGATAATAGATAATAGTCTAGATGGTGGATAATAGATAATTGTCTAGATGGTAGATAATAGTCTAGATGGTAGATAATAGATAATAGTCTAGATGGTGGATAATAGATAATAGTCTAGATGGTGGATAATAGATAATAGTCTAGATGGTGGATACTAGATAATTGTCTAGATGGTAGATAATAGTCTAGATGGTAGATAATAGATAATAGTTTAGATGGTGGATAATAGATAATAGTCTAGATGGTGGATAATAGATAATAGTCTAGATGGTGGATAATAGATAATTGTCTAGATGGTAGATAATAGTCTAGATGGTAGATAATAGATAATAGTCTAGATGGTGGATAATAGATAATAGTCTAGATGGTGGATAATAGATAATAGTCTAGATGGTGGATAATAGATAATAGTCTAGATGGTAGATAATAGTCTAGATGGTGGATAATAGATAATAGTCTAGATGGTGGATAAAAGATAATAGTCTAGATGGTGGATAATAGATATTAGTCTAGATGGTGGATAATAGATAATAGTCTAGATGGTGGATAATAGATAATAGTCTAGATGGTAGATAATAGCCTAGATGGTAGATAATAGTCTAGATGGTGAATAATAGATAATTGTCTAGATAATAGATAATAGTCTAGATGGTGGATAATATATAATAGTCTAGATGGTGGATAATATATAATAGTCTAGATAATAGATAATAGTCTAGATGGTGGATAATAGAAATAGTCTAGATGGTGGATAACATATAGTAGTCTAGATGATTTATAAATTGACGTTTTTGTAAGGATTGTCCATATTGATGTTTACAGGGAGGAATGTCCAAGTTACAGATGTCACACTTGTCCTCTTCTTCTGACGAGGAGCAAAACATATCGGACCAATTTGCAGCGTGTTTTAATATGTAAAACTGAACACTACAAAATACAAAATAACAAAGTGAAACAAACGAAACTACCAGGCTACCTAAGTATGGTTCTCAATCAGGGACAACCAGGCTACCTAAGTTTGGTTCTCAATCTGGGACAACCAGGCTACCTAAGTTTGGTTCTCAATCTGGGACAACCAGGCTACCTAAGTATGGTTCTCAATCAGGGACAACCAGGCTACCTAAGTTTGGTTCTCAATCTGGGACAACCAGGCTACCTAAATATGGTTCTCAATCTGGGACAACCAGGCTACCTAAGTATGGTTCTCAATCAGGGACAACCAGGCTACCTAAGTATGGTTCTCAATCTGGGACAACCAGGCTACCTAAGTATTGTTCTCAATCTGGGACAACCAGGCTACCTAAGTATGGTTCTCAATCTGGGACAACCAGGCTACCTAAGTATGGTTCTCAATCAGGGACAACCAGGCTACCTAAGTATGGTTCTCAATCTGGGACAACCACGCTACCTAAGTATGGTTCTCAATCTGGGACAACCAGGCTACCTAAGTATGGTTCTCAATCTGGGACAACCAGGCTACCTAAGTATGGTTCTCAATCTGGGACAACCAGGCTACCTAAATTTGGTTCTCAATCTGGGACAACCAGGCTACCTAAATTTGGTTCTCAATCTGGGACAACCAGGCTACCTAAATTTGGTTCTCAATCTGGGACTACCAGGCTACCTAAGTATGGTTCTCAATCTGGGACAACCAGGCTACCTAAGTATGGTTCTCAATCTGGGACAACCAGGCTACCTAAATTTGGTTCTCAATCTGGGACAACCAGGCTACCTAAATTTGGTTCTCAATCTGGGACAACCAGGCTACCTAAATTTGGTTCTCAATCTGGGACTACCAGGCTACCTAAGTATGGTTCTCAATCTGGGACAACCAGGCTACCTAAGTATGGTTCTCAATCTGGGACAACCAGGCTACCTAAATTTGGTTCTCAATCTGGGACAACCAGGCTACCTAAGTTTGGTTCTCAATCTGGGACAACCAGGCTACCTAAATTTGGTTCTCAATCTGGGACAACCAGGCTACCTAAGTTTGGTTCTCAATCTGGGACAACCAGGCTACCTAAATTTGGTTCTCAATCTGGGACAACCAGGCTACCTAAATTTGGTTCTCAATCTGGGACAACAATAGACAGCTGCCTCTGATTGAGAACCTCACCAGGCCAAACACAGAAATCACAAATCATAGAAAAAGAAACATAGACAACCCACCCAACTCATGCCCTGACCATACGAAACAAAAACATAACAAATGAACTAAGGTCAGTGACAACAGACTTGTTTTACTCCAGATGAGAGAGAATAAGAGAGAGAGAGAGAGAGAGATAGTGATACTAGAAAGGTCTGCAGCACCCGGCCTCACCCTACTAGAATCCGAAGTCAAATGTCTGCTGTTTGCTGATGATCTGGTGCTTCTGTCACCAACCAAGGAGGGCCTACAGCAGCACCTAGATCTTCTGCACAGATTCTGTCAGACCTGGGCCCTGACAGTAAATCTCAGTAAGACCAAAATAATGGTGTTCCAAAAAAGGCCCAGTCACCAGGACCACAAATACAAATTCCATCTAGACACTGTTGCCCTAGAGCACACAAAAAACTATACATACCTTGGCCTAAACATCAGCGCCACAGGTAACTTCCACAAAGCTGTGAACGATCTGAGAGACAAGGCAATAAGGGCCGTCTATGCCATCAAAAGGTACATAAATTTCAACATACCAATTAGGATTTGGCTAAAAATACTTGAATCAGTCCTTTATGGGCCCATTGCCCTTTATGGTAGTGAGGTCTGGGGTCCGCTCACCAACCAAGACTTCACAAAATGGGACAAACACCAAATTGAGACTGCACTCAGAATTCTGCAAAAATATCCTCCGTGTACAACGTAGAACACCAAATAATGTATGCAGAGCAGAATTAGGCCGATACCCACTAATTATCAAAATCCAGAAAAGAGTTGTTAACTTCTATAACCACCTAAAAGGAAGCGATTCCCAAACCTTCCATAACAAAGACATCACCTACAGAGAGATGAACCTGGAGAAGAGTCCCCTAAGCAAGCTGGTCCTGGGGCTCTGTTCATAAACACAAACACACCCTAGAGAGCCCCAGGACAGCAGCACAATTAGACCCAACCAAATTATGAGAAAACAAAAAGATAATTACTTGACACATTGGAAAGAATTAACAAAAAAACAGAGCAAACCAGAATGCTATTTGGCCCTACAGAGAGAGTACACAGCAGCAGAATACCTGACCACTGTGACTGACCCAAAATTAAGGAAAGCTTTGACTATGTACAGACTGAGTGAGCATAGCCTTGCTATTGAGAATAGCCGCCATAGGCAGACATGGCTCTCAAGCGAAGACAGGCTATGTGCTCACTGCCCACAAAATGAGGTGGAAACTGAGCTGCACTTCCTAACCTCCTGCCCAATGTATGACCATATTAGAGAGACATATTTCGCTCAGATTACACAGATCTGTCACACCCTAACCATAGTTTGCTTTGTATGTTACTATGTTTTGTTTGGTCAGGGTGTGATCTGAGTGGGCATTCTATGTTGTGTGTCTAGTTTGTCTGTTTCTGTGTTTGGCCTGATATGGTTCTCAATCAGAGGCAGGTGTTAGTCATTGTCTCTGATTGGGAACCATATTTAGGTAGCTTGTTTGGTGTTGGGTTTTGTGGGTGATTGTTTTTGTAGTTTATTCATGTATAGTTTCTTTATTAAAGAACCATGAATTATAACCACGCTGCATTTTGGTCCGCCTCTCCTTCCCCGGAAGAACCCTGTTACAAGGTCCACAAAGATTTTGAAAACAAATCCAATTTTGAAAAACTCCCATATCTACTGGGTGAAATTCCACAGTGTGCCATCACAGCAGCAAGATTTGTGACCTGTTGCCACGAGAAAAGGGCAACCAGTGAAGAACAAACACCATTGTAAATACAACCCATATTTATGCTTATTTATTTTATCTTGTGTCCTTTAACCATTTGTACATTGTTAAAACACTGTATATATATAATATGACATTTGTAATGTCTTTATTGTTTTGAAACTTCTGTATGTGTAATGTTTACTGTTAATTTTTATTGTTTATTTCACTTTATATATTCACTTTATATATTATCTACCTCACTTGCTTTGGCAATGTTAACACATGTTTCCCATGCCAATAAAGCCCTTGTATTGAATTGAATCGAAATGAATAGAGAGAGAGAGAGAGAGAGAGAGAGAGAAATTGAAAGACAGAGGGGGTATCATCTGAACACAAGCAGCCCAACCTCCAACACACACACACAGAGATATCTCTTTGGAGACTGAGGTGAGTGAGAGGGCAGGGCACCTGGGGAGTTTGGCATGTGCCCTCCTTGGGCCTCCTGTGGTCCTGGGGTCAAAGTATATAAAGGAGCCAAGTCCACAAGTCTGGCCCCCTCAACCCAACCCCATTGCCGCCCCCTCAACCCACCCCCATCGCCTCTGCTTTGCACCTCAAACCAACCTACTCAGACACTCGATCAAATCCCCTCAGCACCTAAACCCAACCACCTCGTCCCCACAACCAATTCATAGTGTTTATATACTGTTGTAATAATACATACAACCACCTTGTCCCCGCAACCAATTCATAGTGTTTATATACTGTTGTAATAATACATACAACCACCTCGTCCCCCAACCAATTCATAGTGTTTATATACTGTTGTAATAATACATACA